>NW_019739253.1:327076-329249 GCF_002891405.2 Cryptotermes secundus
ATTGTGATAATTAATTGTAGCCGATATTTGTAGATTGTTCAATAAACCAATTAACGATCTCTACGGCGTATTCAGTAACGAAACACGTTACACTGGTGTCAGAAGTGGGATCTGGACTTACACACGTGACCAACGAGCTTCGAACTCAAGACGCGTGACAATACTATAACTTCTGTTATATAATTTATTGTATTTTTACGTCAGGTATTTTTTATATAATTAATAATATTGTATCCAATTTCACTAGTACTGCGGTTCAGTGGTGTATATATGTTAACCATGTATTTGTCTGATGATGGCTAATGATAGCCGAAACATGTAGCAGAGCCGAAACTAGGCACTGACTTTGATATTTGTGTTGTGACGGTTGTAATAAAGAGTTTGAAATGGAAGAGACTCTGGGCCGGAAGAAACATAGTAGGCAAGCTTCAATCTGAGAGCGTAGGGAGGGCAGAGAGTGGTGGAGCTCACGATAAACAGCAGATGGATTTCACTTCTGAGTGAGTGTGGAGAAGGAAACAGTAGATTAACTCAGGATCTAGCGCAAAAGGAGAGGAAAAGAGGACTGCAGTGGATGATAAACCGTGGATAGACTTCAAGGCTGATGACATAGGCGAAGTGCTGTATAATGCAGTGCAAGATAAGCAGTAGAAACTTCAGTTCCGAGTGCAGAAGGAGACAGGAAGTATAAACCGTAAATGATACAGAGTACGTACAATTCAAGTTCAGTTAATTACTACGAAAAGCAACCCGTAGTTACTATAGGATTCTGACGATTCCAGTGATTGAGGCTAGCTCTTTCTAACGGACCCAACAGAATAGGTGTTTCCCTTTTCCTTCACCTGAGGACGGAAACAGATCCAGTTTCCGAAACGTCGTGTTTTTATTTGTTATCTTAAAAACCAGGACGATGGATAAAGTCCAGAAACCCAATATATCAGCAAAAGCAACCCGATTTGATGTTTTCACTGAGTTTAAGATTTGAATTTCGGACCCATCGGTTGTGATACTGTGAGGTAAAGTAGGTTACTACCAAAATTTTGAAGGCTGTCTTCTTCCTGAAAATGGAGTCAGCAGGTTTTTATTCAACGACTATAATCACAAGAAGTCTGGGACCCCTGGTATAGTGGTCTCCTGCCTTTTTTAATATAGCACCCTCATTCTGGTTTTCACTGAACATTCACTTCTCATGTAATTTTTTCCTTCGAATAGGTTTAACCCTTTGTGTTGGCACTTTAGATCATGAAAGGTCGCAGTGATAGGGCCAGTTTTATGGCTCACCCCTCATACTCATATGAGTACTTGTATGACCACCTGAGTCATGGTTATTCTACTGATATGTCTGTTGCGTATGGGAAAGACTGGAAAATACATATAAGTTATTAAATATGATTTTGTTGATCTAGTTTCAGTGTTTTAATTTTCCCCCCATGGAACATAATTTATAAGCTGCCATTTCTTACTACAGAATTATTCGGGCTGACACCCCACTCCATGGCTTGTAGTTTGTTAAGTGAAGCAGTTCTTAATGCAAATAAACATAATATATGTATACATAGTTTAAAGCTGAATTTAGGAGGTTCTTAATTTGAAAAATTGTACACTGATAAAAATCTGATATCTGTACAGATATTTATTATATCGATAAGAAATTACATATCTATTCACTTCACTTGCACGAGTATATTTAGCGAATAAAAAATATTATGTGTCCTATAATAGAAGTTCAGGTAACGCTCGAGCATGCGCACTGAATTGCTTACCCCTCTGTTATGCCGTGGTGACAGGGGGCGTGGAGACATCCACGCTGCCACCTTCTGTACTGCAGTCACAGGGGGTGGGCTAAGGAAACTGCTAAATTACTTCCTCTATCGTTGCTCCGTTGGCTAGGGGCACACTGTTCAACGGGCTTGGCAGGAGGGCGCAGGTGCAAAATGTGATAAGGGAGAAAATCACATTAACAGAAACCCACATTCTCACCCTATGATACCCTATATTAGTTATACACAATCAATATACAGTTATATACATTTTAGTAATATCACAATTAAAGCGCTGACTGGTGTCGGATTACATATTGCGTTTTCTTAAACAATTCTTGGACCTCATCTTAGCCTTCCTTTCACCCAGTTGTGGGTCGCTAGTCTCCTCTTCCTCCTATTCTACCCATCCA
>NW_019739253.1:329698-338200 GCF_002891405.2 Cryptotermes secundus
GTCTGTACTTAACTACGTATTTCACTAAAAAATGCAACATTTTAACTCGGTTTTTGGTAGATTTTTACGTGACTAACATAAGGCTACTGTGGAAGTGCCCATTTCGGTTACAACGACATTCGTTTATAACGACACTATTTTTAGGTCCCTTTGATGACGTTATAACCAAGTTCTACTGTATATATATATATATCTTTACACATCCCTGCATCTAGACACCTCATCTGCAGTCTCTACATTACACCTGTCTACCTCTGCATCACTCCGTTGGATCACTCTTACGCCCTGTACACTTGTTGTAATGTTCGTAACTCATGTCCCATTTGAGGAGTTACACTTTAATTATATCATAATTATTAGAGCATGGCGATAAGAGTAGTTCCACTTACTTTGGGTTGAGTCTGCAGACGGATGGCGTTGCCTGGTGTCTAGTCGGTGCCCCTTCCGGCATGGCCTTCGGCCGCAATTGCCAAAATTACTGTTTGTACCTCTATAATAATTTGCTCTCCGGGTTATATACCTTTGTTGTTGCTAACTCATTACTTTCCCGGGGGTGGTGCAAGCCCGCCTCCAATGACGTCTTAACCCAAGGTGGATGCTCTTGTTGGCTGGGATCCTTAAGGGGTGGACACGCCCCCTTACGGCTAGCCCACCTGACTAAGCCTTTTTACCTCCAAAACGTTCCTCCATCACTCAAGTGTAGATTCTGTAGAGTTAGCAGTTCGGTATTCATTCAACGTCATTCTGCTGACAAGACATCGACGCGTCAAAGGCATATGCCGTCTAACTCCATACGCAGAAATTCCGTGAAGTTTCTTAACCCTTCTTACATCCTCTTTCGTACGTCTTACAAGTATTTCCAAAAACTAATTGTATTCTAGCCAACATTTTCCCCTAAAATAAAAAAATTGAATACCGGGAGTCGGCCGTCAGGGCACAACACCCTCTATTGCTTCTAAATTCCAAGGTTATTCATGCCGCCCGTATACATGAGATTGCTGAGGAGCTAAACAGTTGCGGACCGTGAGTCGCATAGTGTTACTATTGTTTATGTGTCTGTGAAATAGGGAGTTAAATGGCGCCATGAACGTTGTTGGAGTGCTATGGAGACCGAACGGTTTCATATGGGATGTGAGTGCGTAATACAACTGGAAGTACGTAAGTGTAAGTGCATTTGAATATGTTTTAGCTCTTCGTGTATTTCCCCCTATAGTTTGAGCATAAGGTACTACATACTGAGATGCACGCAATGATAATCCTGGCAACATCGTTATAAAGAACAGAAGTTCACAATTCGTACTTACCTATGTAGTTTCGTACAAACGTTCAATATTAATAGGATAATAATAATTCTATGCACAATGTCACTGATCAAATCTGTGAAGATTTAGTTGTGCTCCTGCCCGGTTAAGAAAGACGAGTCGTAACTTCAGTGTAACTGCAACGTGGGCACTGGACACAGCTTGCTTTGTCTGTAAATAACTATATTGTGACACCACGACTGAAAGCCGGAATAGTAGAGCAGGAGTGGACGTCCATTGCTGAGCATCGGTTCGGTAATTACGTTCCCGTTGCAACGAATAACAACGAACGAGTCCATTGCTAGACAAGAGAACTGTCGAATGCCTCCACTTTAGCCCCGCGAGTCGTAAGAGGCAACGAAAAGAGAAGTCTCGAATCTGAGATTGTAAAATAAGGTCGCGAGTCCCACGGGACTCTGACCCGAGAATGACTGCGCTGGCGGGGACCAGCAGCAATTGTAAACGACAGAATCGTATTCTCGTCAGAGAGAGCGCCCCACATCAACAAGCCCGCAACTGTCTGAGTAATAAAAATCTGGTCTTAAGCCCCAGATGGGTGTTTTATTTGAAGATAGACTGGCCGACTGACCGTCGGTCGTAACATAAGACTCAGTTTCAGTCAGTTCAAGCAGAGCATTCGTAAGAAAGGGAGGAGTTCAGTGTGAGCAGTTATTCATCTTTCGTCATTCGTCACAGTAGAAGAGCAGACACTCGTAGTTCAGTCAGGAATGGATCGAGTCATTGATTGTGAGCTGTTATAGTTGGTTGTAATTGCAAGGAAAGGCCGCGCCTTAGCTCTAGCAGTTAGTCGTTGGCTCCCCACCGCTGCGACCCGCGTTCGATCCCGGGTGTGGTCAAGTGGGATTTGTGGTGGACAAAGTGGCGCTGGGGCGGGTTTTCTCCGAGTACTTCGCTTTCCCCTGTCAATCTTCATTCCATCAAATTCTCCATCATCATAAACACCGGGAGCAGGTACAATAAGCTAATCAGTGACCGCCGTGCCGAGTGGATCCAGCTGGACTCCACCCCCACCACTAAGGGAATAGAATGAGATGGTATGGATTGGATTGATCTGGTTCAGGATAGGGACCAGTGGAGAGCTCTTGTGAACACAGTAATGAGCCTTCGGATTCCATAAAATGCTGGCAAGTTCTTCAGTAGCTGCATTACTTGCGTCTTCTCAAAAAGGGCTCAATTCCATGAGTGAGTGAGTGACGGTAAGAAATTTTCGAAATCCGGCCTATCCCATTCTATTTCTTTGAGTTCCATTTTCATATTATCCACACACATACGTCTTGGTCTTTTCAGTGCTCTCTTTCCTTCTGGCCTTCCTACTAATACCCTATATGCATTCTTCTGTTCCCCATTCGTGCTGCATGCCCTGCCCATCTCATCCAAATTCTTACATGACACTGGATTATTACGGCCTATAACACAACTATACTTGTTATCAGGGTAACTAGTAGAATGCGAGATCACTCTAACATTTTATCGAAATTATTCAATATTATTAGTTTATGAGGTACGATTTATATAATTTCATGGCAACTTTAAGTGCAGATGAAGCTGACAGAGAGACGAAATAGGTCATTTTGACTCAAACAATCTGTGGACAAGTTAGCTGAGAGCAGATGAGGGCTATGCCAGTAAGGATCTGCGACATGTTGGTAATGTGTGTGTGACGTCATTAGCTACCACATCTATCATGAACAGTCATGCCGCCTGACCTCTTGTGGCTATGTTAAATTACTCACAAGACAGATATATGGCACTCATGATCAAGAATACGCCGGGATAGCGCAGTCGGTATAGCGACTTGTTACGGGCTGGAGGACTGAGGGGTCGGGGTTCGAGTCCCACTAGGGTAAAATTTTTTCCTTTCTCAACGTCGTCCAGACCGACACTGAGGCGCACCCAGCCCCCTATCCAATGGGTACCGGGGGCTCTTTCCCCGGGGTAAAGCAGTGGGAGCGAGAATCTGACCACTCATCTCCAGCCAATGCCGATGTTAAGAAAATGTGGATCTATATATCCACTTCCCCATACGTCTTCATGGTGTAGTGTGTAATTAGTTAAGCACAGGGATAAATTTAGCTTATAATATACACGGAAATATTAACAGAGCTTCAGAGCACAAGACCACTATACCCCGAGAGCCGAAGGTAGATAATAGGCCCAGGCCGCCAAAACCCAAGGAGAGGAATTCCAAACGCGCTCCGTATGTTTATGTATACCCTCCTCCTTGTAGCGGTCCTTAATAATTCTGTAGATAAACATCATTGTAACTTAGCAACACACAGGTGCACTGTACAGGGTCAAAATATCTGCTTCATCATATTTTATTGTTCGTTATAACGGGAAATATTTCCTGCAAAGGGTTTAGTTATTAATGCTATCTATATTTTGTACATGGAATGTCTTATCATGCGAATGATTTTCGAGAAAGCCTCTAAACTTTCATATCGACTTCATATAAAGCAGACAGTTTTATCTGCGCGCTATGAACGGAAATTAAATTCTTCGACGGCGTTTAATTTATATCCTGAACACCCATTATCATCAATTTCTTTTCGCACATCTATGATAATAACAGACATATTAACAAATACAATTACTGATATAAATATCAACTCCTAGAACTGATACAAAGAAGGCAGAAAAATCTGTCTACATATGGTTTGCGAACTCTGCACCTATCGAAACAGGATATCATTAAACGGGGAGACTGTCTCGGGGCGGCAGAGCCTGTCAGGGAGAGCTGGTGTACCAGTAACGCGGATATTGTATCTGATTAATGTTGCTAAGTGTCGTTTTAATATCAAAAATTATTCGTTATTCTGGGAAGTAACGAATCATGTTAACTGCATAATGAGGAGCTCCATAACTTGCACTCTTCTTCAAGTATAACTAGAATAATTAAGTCAAGGGGGGTGAGATTGGCTGGGCATGTAGCACAATTGGGGGAGAAGAGGAATACATATAGGATATCAGTGGGAAAGCCGTAAAGAAAGAGTCCACTGGTAAGACTAAGACGTAGATGGGTGGGCAATATTAAATCGATCTTAGAGAGATAGGATGGGATGGATTAGGTTGATCTGGCTCATGATAGGGACCAGCGGAGGACTCTTGTGAACACGGCAATGAACCTTTGGGTTCCATAAAATGCTGGGAAGTTCTTGAGTAGCTGCAGAATTCGCGGCTTCTTTAAGAAGGACTCAGTAAAAGTAAGTAATGGCATCCCTGCAACAGGTCGTGGAGGCCCCTAGGGTTGTGAGATGTTGAGGTTCTCACATTTTCTAGACAATCGGCTCATAGATGTCGGTAAGGCGGTCAGTCTTACGCCCCGGCCGCCCTTTACCCCCAAGAAGATTCCTATTGCTCATTTCTGTTGGAGGCTGAGTCGACCCCAGAGCCATAGTGCGACTGGAAAAATTAGATCAATTGAAAAAAATCCAATGACCTCATCGGGACTTGAACCCGCGACCTTTCGGCTTGTAGCATAGTGCCTCAACCAACTACGCTACCTCGTGCCCACTCAAGAAGCTCAAGAAGCACTCAGTTCCATGAGTAAGTGGTAGAATGAGTCATGTTTATAGAGAATTCTGCAGGTGAATGTACTTGAAACTGTGGTTAGAGCACCGGAGACTTGATTATCAGAATGAACTAAACAATATCTGGAACCGACATCAAGCAAATAAAACAAGCTGAAATTGAAAGGCTGTATGAGTTTCGTGGGTTGCTTACATCCAACGCAATGGAACAGCATTTCAGGAAGTTTATTTGGTCCGGTAATTCCTGACGTGATATCGTAACGCTGTCTGATTCTTCTCTCCTTTACTGCAACGAACTTGTTCTGTGCCCCCTCACACCACTCGCAGAGAATTGTCCCCGTGGAAGAATCGCATTAAGGCTGAGGCAGAGTTCTCTTACACATGTACCTCAGGAGATGTCACCAGATGTCCCGTAAATTAGATTGTCTTAAGGCGCAAACTTCACGCGTCTGTTAACAAGCCTGCCGTTACCCAGGGCTGTCTTGTAAGTTGCAAGGGGTGAATAAAATGAAACTAGGAACTGGAGTACATTTCAGATTAAACAAAAACAACAATTCAGAATTCAGGAGGTAAAGAAAAATATTTTGGACAATAAAGAATGGACTTTCATTTCGAAGGTTTGGCAGAGGAGTGTGAATGCCTAACGCGCAATGCCGTTTCCATCACTTAAAGTGAATGATAAAAAACTATATAAGGTAAAATTATCCCTGTAACAGGCCATGAAGACCCATAGGGTTGTGAGACGTCGAGGATCCAACATTTTCCTTGGATAATCGGTTCATAGATGGCGCTATGTTTGTCAGCCTTACGCGCCGGCCTCCCTTTACCCCCAAGAATATTCCTGGTACTCATTTCTGTTAGAGGCTGAGTCGACTCCAGGGCCATAGTGCGGCTGGAAAGATTAGATCAATTGAAAAAATCCACTTCATCGTGACTTGAACCCTCGACCTTCCGGCTTGTAGCATAGTGCCTTAACGAACTTTGCTACCGTGTGCCCCCATATGTGACTGACTCATTACGTATTTAATGATTTTTCGAGCTTCTTAAGCATTGCAGCGATGATTCCTAAGATCATACTGATGAACTTGAAAGGCTGTGGAAAGAAGGGGAAGTAGGATATCATACTACACTTACGTACGTGAAAAACTAATGAAAATGACGAAGATTTAATTAATATATCTTCCCTGCAGGCCGAGTTCTGAAGCTGCGATCCGCTTGATACGAAGCATGGACCATAACATCTCAACCGTGAAATTTAAACGCGATAACGATGTAAAGCGGAACTAACAAATAATATGTGTCCGATATACTCGAGACACGACAAAAATGGCGACAATTCAGCCTGAGATACCGACAGCATCGTTAAACAAACAGATAAGTGCATAACAAAAGAGTGGAAATGTGTGCTCCACTGCAGAACACCAAGGCGTACTTTTCAAAAATATTACTCACAATTTTGCATGTTCCTATGTGGCAGATGAAATGACCGTTGTAAAGGAAATAAACAGTATTCATTTGGCATTGTTTTGAGACACAAATCAATTTGTTTATATAGACAGTCCTTCAATATTCGTTATTTACGACTATGCATCTCACTGTCTCATTTGATGCTACATAACCTCGACAGATGAAACAAAATCGGTAACCCTTCCCAAGGTATGCACGAGATGTCTCACGTAAAAGCACGGGACCTTTGTTTGAATGTGTTTGGTGCTTTAGAAGACCAAGTGAACACCACCAGCGCATCACGTTGAATATCGTTGGATTTTAACAATAGAAATTGCACGAAGCCGTGAAATTTAATTACGACTCTACTAACCAGAGTAGAAGTTCTATTTAAAGAAAACCAACATAGGAAGAGCTAACGCGTAAGCAAGTTTCTCTTGAGAGAAAAACTTTTTTTTTTATAACTGAATAAAATGTCATGATTCCGCTGAATATTTTGAATTGATGATGCACCCCAAAACTCCGACCCCAGGATCACTCGAATGATACCATTATGTATGGCTCTTACCATTACCTTAGAGACCCCTACATCTATACTCTGTACTGCGCTTGTCTGTGGGTCACAAATGGAGTTCAGGTTTGTGTTCTGGAGGACTCTGCGTCGAATTTCTAAGGGAACGCCGAATAAATTGATAGATTTTGCATGGTGTTTCACATCCAATCCAGGCAAATCATTTAATATTACCTTGAAGTAGACCACGACCACTTCCTCCTTGTTTCTTTGAAGTTCACAGAACTCTATATTTATGTCCTATAATTTGACGCTGCATAACGTCTGTGATATAGAACATATCTTCAATTAAAATGTTCTGCAGTCAAGCAAATTCAGTTTGATTTCATTGTCCAGTTTTGTATAAGAATCATGACATTGTCTGCGAACGCTCAGCACTATGAATACCCTGTAACGTGTGTTTAATTGTTTACTATTTCTTTAGATTTTCAGATAGGCTAGATGTTAATGAAATATCCATCATATCGTTCAAAGAGTGGCATTGTAACTATCGCACCTTTTGACGGAAATGTCCGCAACCCTATCTGATAATTATGTCCTTGTTCTCTTTTATATGGACCATCACAACTACCAATAAAGATCCGCGAGACGACAATTTCGGATTTCCTCGCTTCTAATTATCGTCCATTTTTATCCACTGTGAATTTTCCTACGGGGCTGAGGGTGCCCTTGGACAAGGGGCGTTGAGTGGCCGGATCAAGTTGTGACCCGAACAATTTGTCTGTGCAATTGGAGCCTGCCAGTCACTTTATTGGAAACACGTAACGAGCGGTGTTAACATATCAACGTTCAGTCCACACAGTGCGGATCCCAGCACGTGACAGGTTAATCCACCTGCTTTAAAGGTCGCCCGATTAAATCAAAACACGCTACATTTTTCACTCTCGTATCGTGATGGGTTTCTAGAAAGAAGTGTTGAAAAGAATATTTAATCTTAAGGGAAGGTAAATAAAATGGGCTGACAAAATTACATAATGAGATTCTTAATGAGCACTTTTCTCCCAGTAGGGACGTCATTGTCAAATGGAGAAGAATGAGGGGGCGGTAAATGCAGCGAGTATGAAGGGGATGGAATACGAATATGGAATTATTGGAAAACCTAGAGAAAGGCACTAAATTGTGCAAGGCGAAAAATGTTAAAATTGTTAATAAAGCATTTGTGTATGAAAACATTCGATTAAAGCATACCAGAACACAGATCATCTCCTTGACATCTGTGGACAAGATGTAGAAAAATGATGTCTTCTGGACATATTACAATTGAAACATTTAAAATCTGAAGACATTTTATTGGTCTCTCTGCTTACCAAAATTCACACATGCTCCAGTGTTGTGTTAATTAACCGAAACCAAATTAAATATTATATACAGATTTCCCCCTTGTTGGTGTCCCCACCTTATCGTGGTGAGGGGGTTTGAGTATGCAAGGACCCTTAGAGCTATACCAGCGGTAGCGTAGCTACTGGCAGGGCCTCCCTTGCTGGACAGGTCAAAGGGTAGGCATCAGACGAAGAGAGACATCAAAAACTGATGCCGGAAGCAGCGTCATCAGTAGCGACTTGAAGCACAGAGCAAATGATGCTCGAGATGGTTCAAGTTCGTATAGCAACAGGCGTGACCAGAGTGGTTTGAA
>NW_019739253.1:338452-340190 GCF_002891405.2 Cryptotermes secundus
TGAAAGAGGTGTGGCAATAGTGGTTCATAAAAGTGTAGTGAGGAGTGTTGTTAAGAAGATTGCTTGTAATGACAGAATTATTGCTCTGAAGTTAAAAGCAGAACCGGTAGATATACTGATTCTGCAAGTGTACATGCCAACATCAGAGTATGAAGATGATGAAGTGGAAAAAGTGTATGACACAATTGAAGAAATTCTTCAGGAAGATGGTAGAGGTGACACAAACAGCATTGTGGGAGATGAACCATATCAGAATATTGTTGGATCACATGGACTAGGAAGACGGAATCACAGAGGTCAAATGCTTATTGACTTTTGTGAACGAAATGGACTGATTGTTACCAACACTTAGTTCAAGAAGCCAAAGAGAAGACTTTACACATGGAAGGCACCTGGGGATTGGAGGCGGCATCAGCTGGACTACAGCCTTGTGAAACATTGATTCAGAAACAGTGTGAAGGATGTGAAGACGCTGCGTGGGGCAGATATTGACTCTGACCACAACTTACTGGTTGCGAAGTTTCAAACCAGGTTGAGGAAAATTATAACATTTCAAAAGCGCAGACCAAATGGGATTTGGAGGAATTATATGCTCAAAGACAAAGCGTGCAGCAGACCCTAGAAGATAAACTCGGTGCAATTGAAGGTGAAAGGGGAAATGCTGAAGTGCAGTGGGACAATATAAAAGAATGCATGTTAGATATTATCAGTGATTTGGTTGGTAAAGTTGAGTGGATAGCAAGAAAACCAAGGGTTACACAGGAGATGTTGAGTAAAATGAAGGAGCGAAGGAAATGAAAGAATGTCAACAATGAAGAAGGCAGGGGGAAATACAGGAGACGGAGGAATGAATTGAAAAGAGCCACGGACAGGGCCAAAAAGGAATATCTTGAGAAGATAGGTAATGAGAGTATAGTATTTCAAAGAACAGAACTTTATGATTTGATGTACATGAAAACAAAAGAACTAGGAAGGAAAGACAATCATGGGATTCAAAATATTGGCATCGAAGACTCCCAGGGGAATAGAATAGTAGATCAGAGGCAAGTGCTGAAAATTTGAGAAAATTATATTACAGAACTATATGATCGACCTAATCGGCCAGAAACCTTAGAAGTTGAACCGGAAGAAGAAGTAGATACAGACGAGAAAGGACCATATATTGTACAAAGTGAGGTGGAAAAAGCTATCAAGGAAATGAGGAAGGGAAAGGCTACAGGAGATGATGATGTACCTGGAGATGTGCTCAAGTTGCTGAGAGAAGATGGTTTAAAACCCTGACAAAACTAATGGACACCATATATGAAATTGGAGGGTGGCCCAAGGACTTTACAGAAGTTACAATGATTGCAATATTATATTTAAGCATCCTGTTGCACTCTACACGATAAATCATACAAACTCCGTCCCAAGTGCAAACAATATATATTATATGAAGAAAGTTGTCTTCTGGGTTTAGGCACCGTGTATTCTTCGTTTTGGCCGACGTTTCGGAGGAACGTAGCGCCTCCATCTTCAGAGCAGTTGAATAGCTGCGGAGAGCAGTAGCTGTGGTGCTAGGATGTGGAAGGTGCTGCTTATATACGAAGTAGGCAGGGGGGGTGGTTAGGGAGAACGGACCAATGGGAGCAGTGGAGAGCGATTAAGGCCATATATGGTGTGTGACTAAGGGAGAGGGGGAACTGCCAGTGAGTACAGGAAACTTGAGGTCAATAGCACTAGGAAGTGCGGTAGTCAA
>NW_019739253.1:343113-344805 GCF_002891405.2 Cryptotermes secundus
CTATGGCATGGAAATGAATGTGGAGAAAACAAATGTAATGAACATTTCGAGACAACCAACCCCAGTCACAATAAAGATAGACCAAAAATAACTGGAGAATGTGAAATGTTTTAAATATTTGGGTAGCTTGTTAACAGATGATGCAAGGTGTACTAGTGAAATTAAATCCAGGATTGTCATGGCAAAAGCTGCATTTAGCAAGAAGAAGAATCTCTTTACCAGCAAATTGGACTTAAATTTGAGGAAGAAACCAGTGTAATGCTACATTTGGAGCATAGCTCTGTAGGGGCTGAAACATGGACACTTAGGGCAGTAGATCAGAAACACTTGGAAAGTTTCGAAATGTGGTGTTGGAGGAGGATGCAGAAGATCTGTTGGACCGATTATGTGAGAAATGAAGAAGTGTTAATTAGAGTCAGTGAGCAGAGGAATATCCTACACGAAATAAGAAAACGGAAAGCTAATTGGATTGGTCATGTTTTACGCAGAAATTGTCTTCTAAAAGAAGTTATCGAAGGATGATAGAGGGGCGGATAGAAGTGTCAAGAAGACGAGGAAGAAGACGTAAGAAAATGCTGGATGACCTTGGGGACAGAAGAGGATACTGTTATTTGAAGGAGAAAGCTCTAGATCGCATTAAGTGGAGGAATTGTTTTGGAAGAGACTGTGGACTTGTCGTCTGATAGATTACTGATGATGATGACACAGATTTTGCTAGAACCCATAGAGATATTTCACGCTGTAGAAGCAAGTTTTTTCAACGTGAGTGAAAATTCTTATGGTGTTCTTTCTTCATTATTTCGTGGCATGGGAGATGGGCTTTCTGGTAGTTCCGCCGCCCCAATTTCTACAAACCGCCGCAATGAGAACTGGGGCCTTACCCTACGAATAATGGGCACTATGTCATTAATCTGACCTCCTTGTTACGTCGGCTTTACATATTTGTAGAATTCTAATTATACCTTCATTTTATGGATAACCTGTCTGTATTAGCAATTTCATATAAAACAATTCCAGTAGAGTGGCAATTCGGACTCGTGAAAAGACATGACATTGTAGGCTATACTCGTATGCAGGCAAACAGCTCTGTTTTTTGGCCGTCGTCAGTTCTGGCAGTTTTTCGATGTTTGAATACAAGGGACCGAATGAGTTAGCCGCTAATCTTCGTAATGTTGCTGGGATGATTTTAGTTTCCGGAATGCCATATTGACTTTAGAGGCCCTTACACGCAGATAATATTGCAGTTACTTAACATCTGCTACAACTAATAATTACTACCCTAATATATTGTAACGTGTTTCGTTACTGAATACGCCGTAAAGATGGTTAATTGGTTTATTTAACAATCTACAAGTAACGGTTACAATTAATTATAACACTGATACGGGTTTACACACTTTACAAACCCTACACACAAATGTCTTCACACTCTCACGATTCACTCGTTACAACTAAACTCGGTGATTACTACAATTCAATTCAACTCGTAACTCTCTGATGGCTAGATTTCAACTCAACTCGCAGGCTGCTGCCTTGAGAACTGTTGATAACACAGTGACTCTCGCTTGCTGCTCACCCGGCTTTTATTCCGTTCGCTGTTGCTAGGGTCGCCCGCCACGTCACAGTAGGAAGCGGTGCCGCGTCACCGTGTTTGCGTATAGCCTAGCAAAGCTGTTAACTTGCGCCGTCTTA
>NW_019739253.1:344814-349058 GCF_002891405.2 Cryptotermes secundus
CGGGTGATCAGCTCGCCGCAAGGCCTCTACTTATACACAAACACAGAAAAACGCACACACACAAACTAAACATCCATGCCCTAAGTTGAATTCGAACCCACGATCCCGGTTTCCAAGCGAGCGAAAACAGTACATGCCTTAGACCGCTCGGCTACCGTGACCGGCCTCATTTATACTTTACATTTCTAAGTTCTCAATAGCAAATTAAATTTGTGTTAATGAAATTATTATTATTGTTGTTATTTTTACTTTGTTTCCCTCACTGCATTAATGTGTCTTTCCTCCAGTGTTCAACTTTAATTAGTCTTTGACTTTATGTTGTGTTTGTCCATAATGGAATTAGTTTTATCTACACTGTGCTGTGTCTGAAATTGGCCTTGTGGTTGTTGGCTCAGCACATAAATAATATAGAATTGAATCGAATTGATAAAATATATAATCACAGAAAGAAAGAAAAATTTGATTACATTAATTTCAGACATATAGTCAAATCTAAGAAAATCTAAATGTGAGTGAGGATCTTCCGCATTATCTGTGCAAGACTAGACTACAGTACGTGGAACACGCAGTCTGGAATCACCGACTCATATTAGCCCTCTAAAGAGCTTTGGTTCTGTATACACCGCCCGCTTAACATTCCAAAACTCTGCATCTTGCCCACTGAGTATATATTTGTGTCTTTCCTCTGGTTCTCGCAAAAAGCAGCGATTCTTTCCCTAAATAGCATTAACCGATAGTTCGTTGTAGCGGAGAAGTAATGTTTCCTGTGAGGTACGAACAGAATTTTTATATGCTATTTAGAAGAAATTCAGTCTTTAAAAAGGAGAGAGTTTCACGACTCCCGGAGTCGTGATACAATAAAATACAAATATGTGTCCCACGGGAATCGGAGCCAAGAAAGACTGTGTTGTCAATTTTCCCGAACAGATCGACCAGGTCTTAAAAGGTTTATATTCGATCTTAATTTTTCTTTGTTGAGGCAGAGCGCACCACCGACAATAGGATATAGCTGTATGCCATTATTTGTTTAAAGACACGAAGGTTTCATATAGCACCATACATAGTTTCACATTCACTCGACATGTTTCGCATTTTGGTGCTTTCGGGTTCGACCCTTGCCCCTAGAACAAGATAAAACAGCTGAAAATTCTCGTGACTTTCCACAGTTCTGCAGGTGAACGCTTATGTCATCCTAGCAGCTCGCAACACGTCGAACTGCTTTCTTCCATGTCGAACGAAATGTGTATATCCCATCACACATCAACTTTTGCAGTTAGGAAAGCGCTGTTGATTAAACTGAGAAACGCTCCTAACCGAATACTTTAAAAGATATTTATTAATGAAATTATGGATTTCGAGGACATTATATGCCCGTCCAGAGTGAATAAACACACGTGTCAGTAGGGAATGCAGAACAATTTCCGATATTAATTTCGCTGATTCGCGTGGTCATATATGTGTGTATGAATTCAAATTAAAATTGATGAGCAATTGCATTTGCATTCAAAGCTGATTGCCACGGTAAGTTGAAATAGCTAATCCTCTTTTGTGATTCAGGAATTACAGTTTTCGTAACAATTGGAAACAGGTCATAAAACATTACTTTCTGCCCCAAATTTTCGCAGAAACATAGAAGAAAAACTATATTTTCGGTAGCTATGTACAAAAATTAAAAGTCAGGGACTTTAGCATTTCACAGCTTTCAACCCATAAAAAGTTAACCATTCTCACAGTGTTGTTGTAATCCGAAGAAAACGTTATCTGAAACTAACAGCAGATTCGGCAATTATTGTTATCTCATATTTTAATTGTCGTAGCCCAAATTTAATCTAACGACATTAATTAATATTAAATATATTAAATATTAAAAAATAATATTGTACCACGATGAGGTGGGCAGTGCATGTAGCAGGAATTGGGGAGAAGAGGAATGCATAGGATACATAGGGTATTGGTGGCAAAGACAGAAGGAAAGAAAAGGATCTTAGAGAGATAGGATGGGCTGCTATGGACTGGATTGATGTGGCTCAGGATAAGGAGCACACGGTAATTAACCTTCCACGTTCCATAAAATGCTGAGAAATTTTTGAGTTGCTCAAATGACGGTTTCTCAAGGCGGGGTCAGCTGCATGAGTGAGTGAATGAATAGTAACTAGACTGTATGGTAGGGAGGTGAACTGAAATGATCGGGAAGGAAACGACTCTGCCTCATTGAGGTACAATCACGGAATTTTTCTAGAGGGACTAAGGGAAACCTCAATCAGTATATTTAGTGTCCCAGCTGAGAATCGAATTGAATACATCGGGGATAGGAATGGAAAGCTTTACGGCTACTTCAGCCATTGCGGTTCAATGGATGTTGCGTATATCAGAAGCAAGAACGTCATGACGTCAGAGGCCTGGTATCCCTTCGTTTTAAAGGAATGTGAGATCATGGGAATATATGTGTATATTTTTTTTCAAATAAGAGTTGAAAATGATGACAGGAGCAGAATGTTTCCGAGAGATGAAAACCTTGAATTTAATGTTATATTGTTGTGCTGCAGCATTTTGTTGCGCGTCACATATCAGTTGTTACTTACAGTCTCACATACAAACTTGTATTAAAATTTTAAAATTCATGCTTTCTAAATTTTTAATTATTTTTAATATATTTCTTAAATTAAGTTTATTTTAACATTTCTAAAGTAAATTACTGTGAAGCGTGAACAACTCAGGGAATTATAAATTTGAATTTTGATAAGTGAATATAGAATTTTCTTTCAGAGTAAACAAGGGAAATGCAATCCCAGGATGTTTCAACTCTTATGTCTGTGAGTTCGTAAGAAGTGCATCTCATTTGCACCAGTGACTGTGCTGAGTCAGAAATGAGTCTGAAAGTCTAATTACTATAATTATGTACTCGTGACTATCAGATTGTTCATCAGCTTGCATGCACTGCAATTGTTACTCTCTGTGTGTTACGGACAAGACACGTGGCTTACATATGTCGAGCTCATTATGTTCAGAACGTCTATTCAGTTGCAAGATGTTAGCAAGAAGATAATTTCTCGTTGTGTTTTCAGAAAATAAGGTATATATTGGAATCATAACTATGTAGGCATGCAGAATAATAAAATAAAATCAGAAATTTCCATCATCAATCCCGAAATGATTTTCACATTTCTATCCCGACTATTTTAATAACGAATTCTTTTATTAATTTATATTTTTACATTGGAAAGAGCTCTTAAGAATAATGCAGCAAATTGTACTTAGAAAGCAAATAACCTAATTATAAGAATGAAGATTAATGTATTAATTTTCATGTATACTTTTGTTAAATTGTAATTATATCCCTCAAGATAAATTACTCGTAAGTCTATGAAAATCTTGAAGAAATGAAATCAGACGATAGTTGTCCCTAGCGATTAGTCACTGGCTGTGCATTGTTTGTGGCATACCAAGAGAAACAGATCTTACTAATTTTATTTCAAGAAGAAACATTTCCATCTTGTATTATAGTTTCATCATAGCTCAACATGTATTCCTTCTCAATGCATGAATAACGTGATGCCTTTTCTACTTTCGTTTCTTCCCTAAGAAGAGAACCCAGGCTTACGAGATCACGCTATGTGTGTTTTTTGTGTCCATTCAGAGCATTTAAAGAAACTGGACTGTTTTAACAGGCATGAACTTTATGATATTACAGGCAACACTAAGGCCACAATTTTAATTTCCTGCAATCAATAGCAACGGAGTGCAGAGCGCCTGAGTTGTGAGCAGCCAGCGATACTAGAGCCTCTCCCGGTTATGATGTATGGTAACAGACATTCGGAAAACGTAAAGCTTTTGTAAGGAAATTAATTCATATTGTATAAAATAACATCACTGGAATGCCGCATGTGAAATTTGATACTACTTAGATCAAAAACGTGTGTGCACAATATCTGAAGTGCTTTTTGTAAGCCACAGTTAAAATCTTGACAGCTATTCGAATTTTTGAGGTCATCTCCGACAAATTTGTCGTAGGCAGAATCTGTATATGTGCAGTAATTTTTATAATGAGCAAAATGAATTAGCAATAATAATAGTGATAGATAAGTAGGATGAGAAAAGTGTGCAACAGGACGGTAAGCGTTATGAGTAGGGACCGGATTCTTATGCCCTAAAAATCCCTTAAATATGTATGCATTTATGCATGAAAAACTTCCGAAATATGCATTAAAATATGCACATAAAAATTTATACCAAATATTAAAATT
>NW_019739253.1:352099-381594 GCF_002891405.2 Cryptotermes secundus
AGATGTCATTATATAGACATGGAGTTCCCGGTTCAACTAATCGCCTGACTTCCTTTTATAAGACACGGACCGTATAGAAAAAGATGCCTCCAACATGTCTTATATTGTTGCCTGTATATTCGTTTTTACATAACCGTTCCCAACAGAAATAAGGGCCACACATACAGACACAGACTGATAAGAAGGATTTATGAATCATGTGGCTGAGATGGGCTCAGGAACCATACCAAGTTTCATAAACATTGGTTCAGGCATTCAGAAGTCAATGGGGAGGATTCACAGACAGCATGGAGATCGCATAATCCTGCTTTTATTTTCGCAAAATTAGGAAAGTGGGATAAAAACGTAATATCAAATTTTATCATAACTTTTTTATTATTTCAAGGATGTTAGCTTTGTTCTAATTTTATTGTTCATAATGTTACCTGAATACAGTTCATGACCGTCTTGCAGATCCAGCTGGGTCATGTGATTATGCTCCTGAATTGTATTCCAGGTGACACACAGTTCTGATCTGGTTCAGGGCACCAATTACTGTGGCTGAGATTTCTCCTGGTCTTCTCCAAGTTCCTCCATTTAAATGGCGGTTAGTATCTTCAATTAGACTTCGCATGCTTCCCCTTACATATTTCCAATTTATTAGTAATTAATGATCCTGTCATTTGACTGTGGATTATGAGCTGCTTATTATCATTAAACAAAACTTACTTACTTACTTGCTCTGTTATTCCGTTCCTCTTATACCTTACGGTGTCGAGGTTGTTTTTTCATTTTGATCATTTTACAGCCGGTCATCAGCTAGTTGCAAGGCCTCTGCCCAAACACAGGATAACACAAACACATACGCATTCCAAAAGTTCATGCCTTGTGTGGGATTCGAACCCACGATCCTGACTTCCGAGCAAGCGAAGACAGTACATGCCCCAGACCGCTCGACTACCGTGACTGGCAATGTATAAGAATAATATATAGGAATTCAGTTCGTACCTCAGAGGAAACATCCGAACCCACGATCCCGTCTTCCGAGCGAGCGAAGACAGTACATGCCCCAGACCGCTCGGCTACCGTAGCCGGTATCATTAAATAATAACCGTAAGGAAACAGAAATGAACACCTTAACATTTCACTCGAAACTTACAAGCACCACAATTCAAACAGCATTTACTGAATAGGAAACGAGAGATCAGTAAGGGAATAAACTAAACAAGGAACGAGAACATGACGAAAAAGAGAAAAAATGAAGGCAATGAATAATATGAATTATGTATGTTCTACAGGGTTCTGACGATGGTGGATACCAAAGAGAATTAATTACTGGGTCTTGACTTTCTTCATCGTCCAGAATTCAAGGAAATACAAAACACGACGTTTCGGAAACTGTATCTTCTTCCATCATCAGGTGAGAAAGGAAGACACTTACTCAGTTGGGTCCCTTAGAGAGAGCTAATCTCAATCACTGGAGCAGATCCAGTTTCCGAAAAGTCGTGTTTTCTATTTCCTAGAATTCCGGACGATGGAAAAAGTCTAAAACCTCAGTAATTCTGTATAATATTAATTATGTACGTAGTTCTTAAGAAGGGATGTTCTCAAGTTAGGCATGGACCACACAGTGGCTCATACACGCAGTTTTTTGTTAATGGAGTGGAATGAAAGGAATTAGAAACTAAATGTGGGACGTTTCTGTATAACATGAGATCACCAAAGCTGAACAACATGCCGTAATTCATTTGAACAGTTTTCCCTTTTCATATTCTGAGCCAAGACTCAAAGTTATTCCTGACGAGACATTTTTAGACAACATTTTTGCGAAGTTATCAAAGGAGAAGTTACCGAATAATTAGGAAGCATTGCTATTCGGCTGATGTTGGGCAGTCAATATTGCCTCCCCTGTGTGATACCCCAGCTGGGTTCGTAGTTTCCGTGTCGTCTTAGTGCCTGCCCCCGAACTGTATGCAAATCACAACTATTGACTCCTAGCATCTTCGTAACGCTCAGTTGAAACTTCTCTTAGAGTCCTTCACAACTTATGCATTTCATTACGGTAGCAAACGCGGCCCGACCGTGAAGCTCGTAAACTGTCATCGTGTTGTCACATTACTAATCTCGGGGCTCAGCTGCGGGAGATTATCTCAGGCAGAAAGAAGACGGAGTTCTTTCTTCCAGTACAGAGAAGTGTAAGCTCATGTCAAAGTACAAGAGTCAGGGCCCGTTTCATGTTACAGCAGTGAAGGATTATATCATTGTACGGGAATGAAAGATTCCCACAGGGACCAAGGATCATATGGAGTGCAACAAAAAATTTTCTCATGATGTAACCGTTCAAAAATCGTGTCAGAGTAAAGAGATGGTCCCTCTTGGAGTATAACAATGAAGATTATCCCAGTATACAATGAAAGGTTGTGTGGCATAGAACTGCGAATGAACCTTACTCTTACGTCCTATTTAGGATTCGAGATTCTCACAGTGGTGATCATGAAGAACTCTGCCCTCTGGAACATAATGATGCTTAGTCCGTTGAAATTCAACGGGCGTTTCGGGGAACAATTCCAGCAGAAGTAAGTGACAAGCCAAGATTAGCACAGCTTGCTGCCTACGTTTTCTGTGTTTGTTCGCCCGAAACGTCGAGTGACTTTCAACGGATTACATGGCCTTATATCCCAGAAAATGCAGATATTCTTACACTCTGTTCAATTAACAACCATTTTAATATTACCATCTCATCTACAAAAACGTTTTTCAAGTAGTGTCTTCCCCGTCCTGTATTTCAATGAGAAATGTGTTTATATTTCTCTGATGCGTGCTATTTTCCCTGCCCATATTCCCGAAAATATAAGTGCAGAAATGAATGGAAGTATATGTTTGTTAGACACGTAACCAAACTGCAACAGAGCTATGTGAGTGTGTGGGAAATCTGGCACTCCGATGCCTCCTTAAGGCACCTGGTTCCTCGCAAGTTTTCCCGTGACCACCGTGCGCCAGAAACCGACTGTAAATGTCTATTTCTAGCAAAAGAAATGAAATAATTCGACGTAGCTTATATCCTTATCCTTTCGCTGTCATTTTATTTACTAATTTTATTATTCTCTCAGGATTCGGATTAAGAGTCATGAATTTAAAAAAGGTTAAGTTGAACTGATCAATGTAGGGAGTAAAAGTGCACAGAATACAAATACCTGAGAGAAAAGAGGTCTCTTGAGAGACTTAGAAATAGATGGAATATTAATATCGACTGAAGAAAATGGAGCATGGGGGACTGGTCTGGATTCATCTCACTCAGGACGTTGTCCAGTTGCGGACTCTTGTGAACACGACAATGTACTTTCGGTGTACACGTACAGCTCCCATATACATTTCCATGGGATTCATTAGTGTTTCCATATATTTCTCATCAAATATTCATTATTTAGTATTGTATTTTTTCTTTCCTCTTCCCTTTCTCTGTGAACTGTTTACTTCATTCTATCTTTTCAAATATATTTGGTAGAACTTGTGACGCATACTAAATCAGAATGAACTTGAATTATTAAATAACGAAAACTTAATTTCTATGCATGTTTTGCTTTTGTTCGTTGTACTTACTAGAACACAGGAACCAAAGTTAGGACATCCGCCCTCGGGAGTCGATAAGGTGATGTTCCAGGCACAAAGTAAACAAACTCTCCCTGCTGGGTTACAGGAAGGTAGAGCCAACAATCCATGTAATGAAAAGCTTCGGTTTAGGCGATGCAAAACGCTGCTACGGAGCACAAGCGTCGTGATGGAAGCCTTATCACAGTGACGTCTTTACCTTAATGAAGTAGACAATGCAAATTCCAGAGATGGCCCCGCCTTCAGAGGCGACTTACTCACTCGAACACAGGAACTCTTCTGCAGGGTTCCTCGAGCACGCCCTGAATTGGATATCCTTAGAGATATAGGTCAGTATAGAGATGAGTCTCAGGGACTGATCTAAATCGGCTTGCATGTCGAAACCTGAACAAAATTGATTGTCGTCTCACCAGTGTTCAGCGCACTGGTCCCAGCGGAGCTCTCGCTGAACACTGCATTACTTCACTGGTTTCTGGACCGTATTTTCTGGTCTAGTCGTTAGCTCTTTACCTAGTACCCACGAAGTTTCGGTTTCGAACTTCGCTCCGGAGACCGGCAATATTGACCGAAATATTTCCTATCTCATAACAGATTTGCCAAGACAGCTGCCTTCCCGATCCTTTCCATTTTTCAGTTACATAGTCATCACTTCGTGAGCAGCTACAAAGCCTAAGCAGTTGGCTTCCTTGCCTTCCTGTGTGGTTGCTCCAACAGCATTTTGCCGTCATGTTCTCATTGCTGAGGAAGGCAGAAATTAACAAAGAAAATGAACATACAACATTACAGTTTTATAGTGTTTTATACATTTAAAAATCGCAAAATGTATTTATTTTACACTAGAATTTTTGGCTTTCACAAACTTCCGTTGGATAAGCTTAAGTTTAGTTAAATAAATAATTAATTGTATAATTTCTTCGAGCATAGATTTTTGAGAAACTTGTAGTAATTGAATTGGAGAGGAAATTCTTCAACTTTTAAGTACCAAAAATTTCATTTAAAAGATACCCCGAGAAATATGGAAGAGGATAGATTGGATTAATGTGGCTCAGGATAGAGGCCAATGGATGCGGTAATAAACTTTTGGTTTCATAAAACAGTGGGAGTTTCTTGTTTGACCAAGCAACTGCTGGCTTCTCAGAGAGACTCAGCTCCAAGTAGTTAGTCACATAGTTGTCAGAGATTGCCGGTGAATCCTCCACTGAGCCCCTGAAAGCAGTCTACACTTCTAAACATTTCTTGAACCTGTGTTGTGATATGATCCTTCAACATTAAATTAAGTTTCCGTTTTATTTCTCTCCAGCCCAAAATTTTGTATGCGTTTATCATCTTCCCATGCGTACTGCATGTCTCTTGCACCTCATCGACCCTGCTCCGATTACTGAGCAATATGTAATGAAGAGTACAATTTGTAATTAATGAAGTTTTTCACCTTTAATTTCAAATATTTCCTCAGCACTTTACTTTCAGACGTTCTTTATCTTTTCATTTCCTCAGGTTGAGACGAAGTTACATCCGTATAAAACGACACATTTGACTTTTTACGCGTATTTATTTTCAGTTATTTTATACACGAGGCAGAAAGACATAACCTGTAATAATGAAAATAACATATTTTGGATGAAATGTGCAGTAACGTACAATAAACTTTCCACTGTTTTTTATTTAAGAAAAATCCAATGAGATTTTATAATGGGTTTCAGTATAAGTTTTACGAAAGGGTACGGAAACATTTTCGGAACACCGCCACCTTGGGTTCATAAATTCATCTTCAGTCCTCCTTTCCCTTACTTACTCACTAATGGAGCTGACCCCTTCTGGAGGAGCCGCCAATTCTGCAGCTACTCAATGATTTCCCAGCATTTTATGGAAACCGAAGGTTCATTACCGTGTTCACAAGAGCCTTCCACTGTAACCTTCCTGAGCCAGATCAATCCAATCCTTTCCCTGCCATATAAAAAGCATTCTTCCGAATAACGGTTTGCACAACCCGCTAAGGAAGATAACCATAAAATAAAATACCACATTTAATAAATAATTCATTGTTATTATATTCTTAATGCGATGGATGGCCTTGGTGAAGTGATAACAGTTCCCCAATGTCTCGCCTGAAGCAATTTTAATCGTACAAAAGCGAACAACGCGCTCGGAGGGATCCATCTCCAGCATCCCCTTGTCGCCCCTTGCCCCTTACGCCCCCATAGGTAAACCCACTTTCATCTGAGGGCGGTACAGTCAAACCTGGGAACCCCTTTTTTAAGAGAAGCTTCAAATATGAAATACGTTGGAATTGCTGTGCAAAATCGGGTCTTGAAACAAGTGCGGTTGAGGGGACAGGGGAGTGTGGTCATAAGGGAAACTGAAACAGCTGTTGCTGACGAGTAGCAGACAGGGCATGAAGTGATGCATTGCAGTAGGACAACCCGCCCCACGAATCGAGATTGATGTCAGGGCACGAATTTACAGAAGCAATTTTCCACTACGTGATCCTAAGAATTTTACAGAACGCATGCATTTTATCCTTTCCGACTGACTTCAATTTACATTCAAAAACATTCCCATGAAAACTTCAGATCTTAGCGTGAAACCTTTTCTTTTTGGTCTCTCTTGCCCTCAAATATACTGTAAGATAAATGTAAAATTCTCTCTGACTTCTTTTCAGACTAATCTGTATTGAAAGCGTCCGATTACACATAACGAAAATATTTGAAGTAGCAGTTCTTTTTACAGAAATGCAGAATGAGCTTTCATTTTCCTTTAGGTTGTACAGAACACGAAGTGACTTTGTGAGAACCAGAGTCGCGTATTATTGGACTGTGGTTACAGGGAACTTAAGTAGAATAGTTTGTTGCTTTTATCAGTCAACTAACTTACTTCCACCTGCGCTTAGATCTTTCTTGCAGCCTCCGACTTCTCATTTCTCCCCTGCGTGCTATATGTCCCGTTTATCTCTTACTTCTTCATTCAGTATCCAAAGAATATTAGGCGAAGACTAGAAAATTCAAAGTTCGCTCGGTAAGTTTCCTTATCCGCCTGTTACTATATCTCTGTAGGTAGCTTACCTCCTCCGCACTTTTTTTCCATCGTCCAACATGTATCATTCGCTTAGAGCGAAAAATCCTACTTCAGACTTATAGTTTCATATACTTTAAGCTTTCTATTTTAGTTTCCTAGATACCACGTGAAAATGTTTTTGAAATAATACTCTGCTTTTATGTAAGCATATTTAAAATGTGCCACAATTTAAAATCATTTCATTGGCTACGAGTCATGTTTATCTGTTGGCAGTGTCAGTGTCCACACACTTCTGTCATTCCAGTGCATCAAAGCACGCTCATTATGAAATTGTGATGCTTAGCAGCGGGAGATTCTCTGAGGCTGAAGAAGAAAGATTTTTCAGTACAGAGAAGTGTAAGCCTATGTCAAAGTACAACAATCAGGGCCCGTCTCATGTTAAGAGAATGAAGATTTGTCTCATTGTATAGGAATGAAAGATTTCCAAAAGGACCAAAGATCATATGGAGTGCAACAATGACGGGTTGTCTCATGATGTAATCATTCAAAGATTACGTAAGACTGAAGAGATGAACAGTCCCAGGTTATAACAATGATATTTTACCAATATATTGTCACGTGTTTATGGATCCATGACGAATAATAACAGCTTCTGGATTGGATGATTGGATTTATTAACGCCTTCTTTTACAGTCTCTCTTAATCACAATTAATCCTAAAAGTTCACAATAAATGACTGCCTAAGACTCCCTCCGTTCTGTCTGTATTACGAGTGTCTTCTCTTATAGTCTTACTTCTTACGATTTGTGAATGAATTACGAATGGCTCCTTGAGTAAGGCTGAATCCTCATGTACGATTGAATGCATTCTGAGTCTTATGTTACGACCAACGGTCAGTTGACCAGTCTGTCTTAGAATAAAGCGCCCATCTGAGGCTTATGGCCAGATTTTTAGTTACTGTCAGACAGTTGCGGGTTTGCTGATGTAGGGCGCTCTCTCTGACGAGAGTACGGTTCTGTCATTTACAATTGCTGCTGGCCTTCGCCAGCGCCGTCATTCTCGGGTCCGAGTCCCGTGGGACTCGCAACCATATTTTACTGTCTCAGATTCGAGACTTCCCTTTTCGTCGTCTCCTACAACTCGCTGGGTCACGGTGGAGGTATTCGACCCCGCCTCCAATGCAATGACTTCTTACCTGAACGGCCGCTTATATACTCTAGCGGTTTCCATGGAAAATGTTTGCTGCTTGCGCGTATGCATTGAAAATATTTGTTGCTTCCGCAGGAACGATCTGTTTTCCAAGAGGATACACATTTCATTTTCGTATCCCAGGAAACGTGTTTCCCAAAGAGTTCCCGAACAATGGATGTACATGTCACAACAATGAAGGGTTATCCCAGAGTAAACCGGCGAACGGGTGCCTTAAGATGAAGAATTATATCATGGTACAGGGTGTAACAGTGAAGATCTGCATACAGGTACATACAACAATGAAAGCTTTCGACAGTGATAAGCGTTGCTGTATTGTACGTAGTAAGACTGTTTCTGACCTCATCCGTAACACCATAAACGGCATGACTACAAGCGCTATTACTGGTCGGTCGCTGTACTGTGGTTGCTAGTGCTCTTCCTTCACACTTATGAAGTGCCTGTTTCGAATGTCGCCCAAATGTAGCCTATACTGGAGTTTCTTCGTGTTTTTTCGGAGTACTTCTAGTGGAAATTGGGTATAGTAGCTTAAATGGACTGCATAAGTTTGCTTCTACACTCTTTTAAATTTTTATCCGCAATTACGCCCATTTGGAGCTGTATAACCTACAGCGTTGAGGAAATGTTGTTATATTGCCTAAGAAAGAGACACGAAATTTATGAATATCGTAGATAATATGTCTAGCCCCTGCAGAAGACTGGAACTGCGTCACTAATCACTGATGTCCGGCTGGAGTGGCCGGTTATGTTATGCTTACTGAGATTTCTCATGGTTCCTGCGAGTCCCTCCAGACAATATTGAGAAAGTGACCTAAGACAGGAAATGACTGCTTCTTTGCAGGCTGAGGAACGTCATTAAATAACGCAAGAACTAGGTAAGAAAAGCAGGGGTACTGAAGGCGGTGTGTCGATCCGGTGCAACGTCATTACAGACGGGTCCGGTTGGTGTGGGTAGTGAACCGGGCCGCCGCGCTGGGCGCCGGGTGCAACCGTGCTCCGCCCGAGACGGGTGCGCTACAGTCGCCTCGTAGCTCTCAGAGCTAGCGCTTGCCGGTCAACCGCGAGCGAACATCACCGCGCCTCGCGACGGGCGAGGACCTGGTTTCGACACCCGCCAACGGGTTAACGTTCTTCATCAAACAGTGAAAGAAAGAAAATCGTTAATACTACATGTTTTCGGTTGTGTAAAGTGGAAAATATCTGAATATAAGTTGTGTATTTAGAAAACGTTGATGAACCTTGAAATCTTGAAACAATTTTATGTGGAGTATTGTTATGCTATGAAAATTTCCGGCAGTTTGATAGAACTTGGGCGGTCCCTATATTGTGTGGTCTTAGTATGAAGTGTCCGTGTGTGGTATAACATACGTACTTACCATTTGAGAGGCAGTTTAAATCTAGGTATTGTTGTGGGTTCATATATGGTCGGGACTTTTGTCTTTATTCATTAGAAGACTTTCTCAATAGAGAAGCCAGAGAAACTCAAAACCGATCGGTTCATATCATTATAATAAGATTCTGTACACATAATTCTATATACAATGAACTCTTGACTGAATGAAGATCCATAATTTATTACTCTTTTGAGACTTTGCACCGCCGAAATATATTAAAATTTGAAGCCGATCTGTGCAGTCTTCCGTACTGTAATCATTTGCTTCGCACTGGTAAGTCTTTCTCTGAACACTTCCATAGCCTAATTTTTTAATAATCACTAAAAAATCTTCCTGTCCCAATTTTGTTGTCGTTTATAGAAAGCAGTTCATATTCTCGCATGACTGAATTAAGTGTGAGAACAGGCGTACAATATCTGCATAGAGAAATATCATAATCAATAAAACTACATCAAATTAAAAATAATTTCCTAACGAATCTTTCGGAATTTTGCATACCTCATTAACCTTGATTATTGCAAAAAAACTGCCTGTCTCTTAAAAACCTTCTTTGTTATCTAATGACGCACTCAGTGTAGAGAATTTATAGCGTCGGATATTATGACGACTGATGTACTGGAAAGGAACCGGAAGAAAGCGACCACGAAAATGATGCGGTACTGCCCCGGAATTTGCTACAGGGACGGAGGGGAAGAAAGCCTTCTCTAATGTTAGGCTGTGATCCGGCCTAGAGCGAAGAGCGCATCTGCCAAACACACTTCAGATCGTTACGTTCAGATCAGTCTGTTCGATGTTACGAAAGTAATCACACTACAGACAAAAGATATGATGTGCTCACATATTTTGTTCTTTACTTCGTAGGTAGAATATAGAAAGAAAAATTTATATCCTATTTTTTTTTTCAGAGAAACATAGATAAACCGATAACATTTCCGGCCATACGGCTCAAAAATTTTTTCTTGGAACTACAGCCCCAGTGGGCCTAGGCCTACCTCCATGAACTTCTCCGTTCACTTCGGTTTTTCTAGATCTTACACATACGGTAGGACTCCTTGGGCGAGTGATCACCTCGTAGCAAGGTCTCTACCTGTAGACAAACAGAAAAACGCACACAAACATCCATGCCCTGAGTGGGATTCGAACCCATGATCTCTGCTTCCGAGCGAGCGAAGACAGTGCATGCCTTAGACCGCTCGGCTACTGTGACCGGCACGGCTCAAAATTAGGATTTGAAATTTAAGAATGCAGAGCAGGAACATGAATTTCTATGTATACCTGATCTCTTTTAATTTCTGTGGATGAATGAATGAATGAATGAATGTATAAAGGGTGGGCCTTCTTGGCCCTTGCACCGCGACCACAGTGATCTATACATTTTATTAAATGCGTCCTTCAAAATTCTATGAGTTGTAATATATTTAAAAATTACTTTAAAAATATTTGCTGCAGGACTATGAAATAAAAGCAGAGCTAAGAACGTGACCACAGCTATTTTTGAAGCAAGTGCAGAGATCATAGCAAGAGGAACCTCGTCAAACACTCACATTTCCCCATTTCTGTCCATTGTATAACCTACTCAAACACCACCCATCATGAGATAATCTCATGATGTCAGAGCAACTAATAACACACGAACGGATTGAATGTCGTTGTTATATTGTTATCAGCACTGGTTCTTACTCGCCAGTTGCTGGCTTCGATTCTCGACTTTTAGGCTGCCTGTTTCGAGATTTTTGTTATCCCTCCGAGTCCCCTTCAGCCACATTCCTCTCAGTGCGTAATGTAACGTGACTCAAACTTATAAAACACACGAATATGATACAGTATCGTTACATAACTAAGCTATATGAGAATTAAAATTCACATCACCCTGTGTATTATGATTTTATTTTATGGGTTACAACCTCGTTAAGCATGTTGAAATTCGACCAATATTTCGGAGGGAAATGTCCACTCCCTCTTCAGGGTCAAGCCGAACTCTGCTTGCTAACTGCTTAATAGTGGTTTCTTACTGGCTTATTATTCGACATTAAGATGGAGGGGATGTTACTCCGAAAAGTACGTTGGCATTCAATGGACTACGCTGCGTTATATCTCAGAAGTCAGAGCTCTTCAACTAAGATATAATTAAACAAAAAGGGAAGCGAATTACGTATATCCCGGCCTGAACTTAAATATCAAAGCTGCAACTGATGCAGACAGCTGCCCAGACCCCTACAGAGAGCAGGGACGTGTACTATTACAGCAGTAGCGTTTTTATTTCTCTTGTCTCCTATTTGCACAAAGTGAATAAATTGAGATAAATGAGAAGTGCGTCCGTCCGTACGTCCTAACATTTCGTTTGTGAAACTGATTAATGGGTTTCGATTAAATCAATTTATGGTGAATTTAATTTTGGCGTTACTCAAATAGTTGAACCTTATTGCAAATTAAACTTGAATAGAACTACGAGTACATACATTTTAACAAAATATTTATTCTCATAGGAATGTAGCATGCGAGATATGAAACACATTTCTATATGACAGACTACTTTTAGTTTAAATATTTTTTCCACATTTAATATTTGGATTTGGTGAGTTCTGGGTTTTGTCTATTGTCCGGTATCCTAAACAACACAATGTTTCGGAACCTGGATTTGTTTCCATGCACAGGTGAAATGATGGGAAGCACCTGCTTTGTCGGTTCCGTTAGAAAGAGCTACCCTACAATCAAGGCTGTGAGGTTATCTCGTTCTGACAGAACGGACAGTGCAGATGGTGTAGATGCCTCCCACACTTTTACCTGAGGACAGAGACAGATTCAGTTTCAGAAATTTTGTGTTGTTTAGAATATATACTGGACAAAATCCAAACATATACTAATCCTTAGCGTTATACACCAAAATCAGGGTCCTTTAGAACAGTAAATATTTATTGCGTTGCAAAGATATACAAAGAATTACTGGGGCTTTGGACTTCTTCCATCGTCCGGAATTTTAGGTAACGGAGGACATGACTGAGTAGGTGTCTTCCTTTATCACCTGAAGAAGGAAACAGATACAGTTTCCGAAACGTCGTATCCTCCATTACCTAACATTCCGGACGATGGAAAAAGTCCAAAATCCCAGTAATTCTGTGTGTCATCCACCATCGTCAAAACCCTTTAGAACCAAGGATATACAGATTAACAATAGTATATTTAAATATGAAAAAATGCAGAACTTGTATGTCGATAAGCAGTGCAACACAGCAAAGTCTTCAGTGGGAAACACCCGTACTCCAAACTGGAGTGCTCCTTTCTATTCTAGACAGTGACATTAGGGAAGTCAAGCGGGAAGCTCTGAGTAGCTCTGAATGTTCTCAGTTCCCTTCATTCTTTAATGACGTCATTAGAGATGTGACCCGTACATAACATCCAATGAGATGGGTACATATTCCTAAGTGGTGATTAGGTAAGGGGTTTGGAAAGCATTGAAGTGACCCATTTGAGCGGCTATCCCAGAGTTTAACAACACAGGCTGAGGGAAGCCACAAAAGGCGTGTGTCAAAGTCCGCCGTACAGCCATGCTTGAATAAGATTCTTCTGTGGCATAGGTTTTACCTAGGTTTACTCGAACACGCGTCATCAACTGCGTAAGGTATTTAGTGTCTAGTAGATCTAATGTAGCGGTCTATGGTGCGAACGGTTTTGAGGAAGATATCGCTTCCATCTTCAGGACATAAACTTTCTCATTTCCCCTGAGGATAACGACAACAGTGGCAACACAGCCAACTGCTATACGGCGCCATCCTCCCAAAACCGGATGAACTTCATCACTGAATCACCGTAGAAATGAAAATCAGGAGTGTAGCTTGGTTTGCCACAGGAGCCCTGATAGTTTGACGTACAAATTATAATGTACCTTCACGGCCACTTTGAGTCCTAACATTGAGCCTTTTCTACTCAATTAATAGTACCAAATTTGTCCTTATGAGAAATGTTATTATTTTGTAATGTTGCATTCCGTTTGGTATTTCGCTAATAATTATTAATTTTCACCATCCCACAAACTTGCAATTAATATACTTTGTTTATTCTGATCGCCTAATAGTCTCATTGTAGCTAATGATATATTGGGCAATTTGTTACGCTGGCAGAGACAAGAGATGAATACATAACTTAGGTAGGCGGAACTCTTGGTCAATGTCCACTCCGAATTGTGAAGGGTGGAAAGATAACATTAATATTAATGTGATGCAAATAGGTTGTTATAACTTCGTCACGGTCGTGATGGATTTTTCTGTTGAGGGACTTAAAATTTAGAGTAACGTCTAGTGCAGGCCGCGCCATAGCTCAAGAGGTTAATCGCTGGCTTTCCACCNACCAGTCTGTGCCCACAGGTGTCGTAAGGACCCCATGTACAGTGACGAATCCTACCTTCAGAGTAAAATCACACAAATTCCAGATTTTCTAATGACAGTGAAGTTATGCTGAACCGTTATTAAAGACGGCTTAATTCTTTCCTATATAAGGGCAAGACTCGTCACGATTACCGGGTTTTTGGACTTTATCCATCGTCCTGTATTCTAAATATACTAGAGGATACAACGCTTCGGAAGCTGAATCTGTTTCCGTCCTCAGGTGAGGGAAGGGAGGCGCCAAATCTGTTGGCTCCTTCAGAAAGACGTAACCTTAGTCACTGGACAAAGTAGAGTAGATACCTCCCAGTCCAATGAGTGAGGTTAAGTCTTTCTAACGGATCCAACAGAGTGGGTGTCTCCCTTTCCTCACCTGAGGACGGAAACAGATTCAGCTTCCGAAACACTGTGTTCTTCAGAATACCACACCATGGACAAAGTCTGAAAACCCAACAATTGCTAGTTACACACTTTCGTCAGAACTCTTTAGAATCAACAATAAAAATGACACTGCTAATTCCAGTTATGTTCCTTAAACTCTGGGGCATTTAACACCCGGATGAAGCATTCAGAGTTCCGAGTAGAATATTTGGATCTAAGAGGGGGAAAGCAGCAAGAGGATGAAGACTTTCTTAAATTTTGCTCTTCCTTAAATATTGCTGTCTTCAAATGAGAATGTGATAGGTGCGATAAGTAGCACGCACAAGGAAATTAAAAATAAGCCTCTGTATAAAAATCTAAACAATTAAATACAGAGAATAGATATCATGGGAAATTTCGGTATGGATGGTGAGATAATATTAAACCGCACTTTAAAGAAATAGGCTACTAGGATGTGGACTGGAACCGTGTTGCTCAGGACAGAGTCTAATGGCGGTCTTTCATGAAAACGGTTATGAACCTTCCGGTCCTTGACCAGATGAACATCGATTTTTGAAGGCTTACGCTGCACCACATGATTCGTTGGTTGGTTATGCTGCTTCATTTACCGTGGTCTTTAATCTTAATGGATCACTTAACCTACAACAATATTTATCATTACGTTATTTTTCTTGTTGCTTGTATGGGTGAATACAGACGGGCTTTGGATTCGTAATTAGATTTATTGACCACTTCCGGATTGTAACTACAAATAACTATAACAGTTTCACCGAACTACACACTCTACATATCACTGCAACTGCAGCACACATGAAGTCTTCTCAGTCTTAATTAGTAATTATGAATCGGGGTTTTCTATGGAGGCCGCCCCGGGGCTATATAACAAGGATCTCACGCAGGTAGAATGAGGATTCTGATAGTTGGCTGTTGTTATCAGAAGAACTGAGTTCCCTGAATTGGCAGTTAGAACAGAGAAGTAAGGAAGTGTCCGGAGTTGGCAGTTGGCAGAATAATGGCAAGAAAGAAATTAGGCTATGCAAAAAAGACTGTGATTTGAAGTGACAGTGAGACTGTTTTGAATCCGTTGCCAGGATATGACTAGTGAAGTCTGAGGACACTAGTTGGCGTAAGAGTGTAGAAATAACGATAGCTCTGTAATTGCATCTAATACCAAGTTGAGTGTATAAGGTGTCCATAAATCCAATCATCCAATCCAAAACTCCTCTATAATTCAGTCACACCCCTTACACGTTACAATATATGCAGTTAAACTGAGCCCTTAAAACCAGCTGTTATTTGCATGTGTCGGAAAAACGCATGACTCTGCTATCGCATTCCACTCGAGCTTCACTGCCTCGCTTAAAACTGCACTATCCTTATAGATTATGTAAATTTCTGTTTTGTCATTATAAATCTCTTGGCTAAAGCCAGTGGGGAATGCGACTAGTTACGTTGCAAGGGAAAAAATAAACTCACACTAAAACAAATACGCTTTCGGTAAAAACAAATCTGATGTTTAATTTATGAGAAGAAAGCTACATCCTAGTTCTGCAATGCGAATTGTGTAGTACCGCGTGTCTGCTATATGTGGACTACGTATATTTATTTCCTTCTAACACTATATTTAGAAATATTTCGTTTTTTCGTTACATTCTTTCCCGCATAAAGTACTTAATAAATGTAAGTTATATGTTGAAACGGACCGCCTCTGTGGTCTAGTGGCCAGAGTTCCTGGCTACGGATGTAGGGTCCCGGGTTCGATTTCCACGCTACCAGGTTTTCTGAGAGGTAGTGGGTATGGAACGGGGTCCACTCAGCCTCGTGGCTAATTGAGGAGCTACTTGAATGGACATGTAGCGCCTCCGGTGTAAAAACCGAGATTAACGGCCGCTGACCACGCGACACCCTCTATCCGCAGTAGATGGCACTAACTTTGCCGACAAGCGACGGTTGCTCTGTCGGTACAATTCGCTTGCGCACTAAAGGCCACGGAGTTTGTTTTCTATATTGAAACTGCCTCATAATTTGTATTCTTCATCTGATATTATTAAAATAATCGACACGAAGAAGATGGGATGGGGGGGGGTCTTGTGGGAATTATGGAGGAAATAAATTCTTTGCTTAAAAAGTTTACTACAATATGTTACTGGAAGGACCTCACTTGGGAACCCCAGACATACTTGATAAGATAACATCGAAACGAATTTTAAATGATTGGAATCCTTGAAGATGGAGGAGTTTCGCAGAAACTATGGTTATCAGCTACGAAACTACCAGCTGTCTTAACTCAAACCTGACACTCCATCTCCTCCTGATGTTCTCCTTCCACAGATGTCATGCATTTCTAATATCTTATTCATGCTGCATGCTCTGCCCATATGTCCATTTTTTATTTCGTCACATTCATAGCTTTAGAGGAATAACGTATTTCACGAAACTCCATTTATACCTGAATCCTTCTATGCACTAACATTTTCAAGATTCTCCTTCCTGAAACAAAATATTGACGTTGTTATGGAAGGCAATACATCAATGTTTTATCAGTTTATTAATACCTTGCGCTTCAACAGTTCATAATCAAACCAAGTGAGAAGTTCAATTATGGACGCGAGAATGGAGCTTCTGAAAATGAACAAAGCCGAATTATTGGTTCCGACATGTGGAAGGAAGTAATGGAATTTGTATTGAAGCTTAGTTTCTGTGAGAAATATCAGCTTTCATGTTTATCACGAAGTCTTCCAAGTCTTTTGTGTGTCTGACTCACGTGGTGTTATTTTCAGCGTTCTGCCTCCTATTGCTTTCATACATCGGTCTTTTTTTCTTAATTCTCACAATACAAACGGGATTTTATTTGCTAGCGAACACTATGTTTTGTAAGTAATATGTTCCTTTGTTGCTCTAAATATTATTAGGGTATGCGCACAAACGGAAATGATATCAAATATCAAAGTGCCTTTTCGTTCTACAGCAGATAAATCGTTTTTTCTCCACTTTCGAACAAAAGAACAGCCTGGCCAAACGTAGACTCTGTGCAGGAACGGACGGAGTCGGAGATGGTTTTCTATGTTTTTAGTTTCTTGGGGTGGGGTGAGACTAACTCCGCTTGGTACGTCGGCCGCTAATTGGCCTATTTTCCGACTTCCGGAAGATACTAGATGATGAACGTGGAGCAGTCGGTAGAATGAGAATTGGTAGAGGAAACCGAAGTACTCGGAGGAAACCTGCCCCAGTGCTACTTTGTGTTCACCTCAAGCAGTCGCGGTTACTTGAAGCAGTGAAAGTCTGGACGGGGTGTGCAGGAGAAAGCGGCAACCAGCAGTCCGCAGGCGTCAGCTCGTGTGTAGAGAGACAAGCGCCTAAAGAGGACGTCTTAACTAAGACACGCCACTTAGAATGAGACACAGCTGATGCTGGTAGAAACCGCAGACCGGAATACCGGAGTACAAGGAATCAGAAGTTCCTGATTAGTGGCAAGGGATATCAGGATACTCAGAGGACAACGTACACTTGTCCGACCAGACAGCCAACACCGACTGCTATCTAGTTGCAACAGAGCCCCAGCTCCTACTGTAGCACGGTGTACGGTGTAAGAAACTCGTCTTTTCTCGATTATGAAGGTTTGAACAGTTTTTAATGTTGCAACGCTCTTTTGCTCCATTTGCCAACAAATTGCTAACATCAACAACTTTGGCTAACCATTATTGGCTACACTTGAAAGGATTCTGACGATGGTGTATACTGTACTTCTTTTGGCTTATTTTGGACTTCACCCATCGTCTGGTATGTAAAAGACAAAAGACCACGACATTTCATAGACTGGATCTGTCTCCGTCTTCAGGTGGATAGGGAAGGATAAACCTACTCAGATGGGCCCCTATCCACCTGAAGACGGAGACAGATCTAGTCCCAGAAACGTCTTTTACATACCAGACGATGGGTGAAGTCCAAAATAAGCCAAAAGAAGTACATTATTGGCTGTTCACGATTATTTAATAAATTCACAGATACCCTCCATATTTGGAGGCAATCTTTTCTATCCGCAACCTAAGGACGCGCCATGCCCTCTGTGACAAGGGGCCAACTTACGAGGTACAGTGGAGGGATCCTATGAAGACCGTAATTAAACTTCAGGTTCCATACAAGGGTTCTAGAGTAAATGACCGGCGGATAAATTCTCTAGAAGAACCCAGCTCCAACCTGTTACTTGGTAGAGCGAGAGTAGAGGGCCCGTGGGGCAGGCCGGTATGTGATTCCTATGTGAACCCACTCAACACATTTCGATTAAGTTTGCTAATGGGACCTATGTTGGAAGATTTCAAAGAAACAGTACTTTCACCCATGTCCGTGCAGTACAACAGTTGTTTTATAGGAAGTTAAAATACATCTTCACAAGAAGATTGTGATCTTCTGGGCTGTGATTCTGTTCAATTTTGTAGATGGGTTCTCACCGCCGTTGTACTCGTATAACCTCAAATATGAAGCAGGTCTTCATAATTTCTCTCTCTCTCATCCAAGAATGTGTTTAGGCCAATGCTTTAAAATTTAAGTGTAATTATTAATAATCCCCGACTTTAGTTAGAAAGGCCTTCAATACTCGTACTTGGCGAATACTTACTGCCGTAATAGCGTAACAGTTGTTCTTCAACTCTTGTCGGTTAGGCCTCTCCACCTAAACCAGTTCAGAATTAACGGTAACTATGAAATTATGAATTCTTTATAGATATTCGGAAACTAACGTAGTAGGTTGAGGCATTATGCTACAAGCCGGAAGGTCGCGGGTTCATGTCCCGATGAGGTCATTGGATTTTTTTCAATTGATCTAATACTTCCAGCAGCACTATGGCCCTGGGGTTGACTCGGCCTCTGACAGAAATGAGTACCAGAAATTAAATAAATAATTTTCCTGGGGGTAAAGCGCAGCCGGAGCGTAAGGCTGACAACCTTACCGCCATCTTTGAGCCGATTGTCTAGATAATGTGGGACCCTCAACGTCTCACAACCCTATGGGTCTTCACGGGCTGGTACAGGAATAACTTTACTTTTTTACTTTATTCTTTTCAAGAAGAATATTGAGAGGTCTCTGCCTGAAGAAGACAACACAAGAAAGCACGAAAACCTATCCCGAGTTGACAGGTATAGTGCTTTCATTGTTCCCTAGCTCTATCAGCAAAGCAAGTTATTCCTTGAACGTCCAAATAATTATTAACCATTCAAATTAAAATGTACCTTCTAGGTTTTAGGCTAGCAATATATATTTTATTTACTATTACAAACTAAAATATTTTAAGCACTTAAATAGTGATATTTTCTAAATCTATAAAATTCAGTTCGTACCTCAAAGGAAACACGTTAAGTCTCCAATAAAAAGACCAATCTATTAATGCCAACTAACTCCATGGAGCTGAGCTCTTCTTGAGAAGACGCCAGTTGAATAGCTACTAAAGAATTTCCCCAAATTATATGAAACCGTAACATTCATTACCGCGATCACAAGGGCACTCCACCAGTCCCTATCCCGAGACAGATAAATTCAAACCATACAACTCAATCCTATCTCTAAGATACATTTTAGTATTATCTCCCACCCACCTGTAGGTCTTCCTAGTGGTATCTTTCCTTCTGGCTTTAGATTAATATTGTCTCGGGAAATAACCGTTGTTTACAGTGAGAACCACATTAAACAGAAATACACTCTATGGGCGGAATTCAGAATTTTAGTACGTTAAAAGAGGTGGTATATATGATAACCACTGTGCTTTAAGGGGTTAACAAAGGCATTATTGTATCAGGTACATTGCATCATTACATCTTCCGATTTTAGTTGTAGTAGTGGGATTAGGTATTTTGGGAAATATTGTAGCCGAAAATACTCGTATGTCGAAGCGAAGTTTGTTTGGGGGAATACATATTCATGAACAAGACTTTCTACAATGTTGAAACTTGAATGCGATAGCAGTTGCTCTAACTTCATTCGCATCTCAATATTTCTCTTCAATTTATAGTCTACAGTGCGTTACATTTCATTCAACTGAACATAAAAGCAAAGCTCTGTGTTTCCCTTTGCCGTTTGTCCTATAATATTACATGGTTACGTTCTTTCACTGTACAGAAGGTCGGAATTGCTACGTAGATCCTCATTGTCTCTACAGCTTGTGTAAACTCCTGCCCTTCGGTTTATCTCTAAGGTCTCTGGAAACGAGATTCGTTATTGAGGTAACTCAGAACAGAGGCGTGTAAATTCGTTTTCGCGGTTTAACTGCGTCATGTGTTGAAGCTGTTCCGACATTTTGGTGTACATAGCAGCCGCCATCTTCAGAACTCAGAACTCTGGATGCGTTGCGGATGGCTCAAAGAGCCGACTTCTCTCTTTTCGGTGTAAGTCCTGCTTGCGCTCTAAAATACGTATATTGTGACGGACAGCGAGACTCATGCACTCTTCCCAGTCGCTACCGCCCCTCTAAGGAGAAGAGGGAAGAAGGAATCGACGTATGTACAGAGTGTTCCGGAAGTGAGTTAACCTAAAACATTCTCTGTATTAACGGGAATGCTTAAACCGGCCAGTCATTTGTAGAAGGGTATCACAGCGTTGTAGGTTCTGCGCTGAATATGGAGGATCTCATTTTGAATAATTTTTATAAATCGAGAATGTAATAAAGGAATTTTTAACACATTGTCCGGTGTATGTGTTGCTCCCGAAGTGTTTTGGGAATGGATATTGGTTTTATTGACGACTTATATACACGACGCCGATCACAGTGGCCGCGCCGTCTAAGCTATGAACTTTCTTTCCTCACTAGAACACTGAGGTCTTGGGTTCGAGCCCCACATAAGGAAATGTTTTTCTACGTCTATTCTGTCTTTGTGTTGTCATATGCAAAGTAGCGGCCTTGCGACGGGCTGATCACTCGTCCAAGGGTTTCTACTGACTGTCTAAAGCTTAAGAAAGTGAAGTGAAACGAAGCGTTACACAGATGCCCTGTGCCCAAGAGTGAGCAACAGGAATATGAATAAATACGCACGCCCAGGAACTACTAGCGTTTACAACAGTCTGACTGCATCCACAGGACGCATAAAGTCTTGTCCTCACAGCCTGACTGTCAGCTGACTCGTCACTAACTGTCATTGAGTTCTTCTTCAGGCTCCCGTACAGAACTGACTTGGTTGCCCCAGTTATCCTCATTATAACTCCTCTACACGTTCCACGCAGACAACACCGTTCGTTCTCTTATGCGTATCCGTTGCAGTGGGAAGGTGTTTACCGAGCCATTCCCTAGCAACGGCCGTCTTTCTTGTTTATTAACAATCAGGTGCCTAGCAACAGACTTCGTTCCTTTTTCTATTTCGTGGCCGTTGCCTAGAAATGAATGTTGTTTCAGAGCCGTTCTGTAGCAACAGCTGTTACTCTGTCCACAGTTATTGCTTCGAGCAAATATGCCACAATTTTTGGTGTACATTTCATGAACCAGTTAATTGACTTTTGGGCCGCCCTTGCTAACTCTTGCAGTTTGAGTAAGTGTGGTGTGATACCCAGTGGGAAGGTACCTTGTGGTTACAAAGATATATTCTCCATCGAAACCACCAATCGAAACCTTTCCTCACAGGAAGCCAGACCCTACTGAGAAATTGCGGCTGCTATGAAAGTGGCACATCCACTCTCTTATCACTTGCGTAGTTGGTACAGTGCTTCCACAGAAGTTGCCAATAGCAACCGACTCTCGTGCTATTGTTTCAGTACGTGAAGTCATTGGTTCCCTCACACAGGCATTATTTTTTAAATTTATCTAGCTGCATTTGTTTCGGTGGGCTCCTGCAACTGACTTTAACACGAAGTAGCTTGCTCTTCATGTTGGCCAGTCTTGTGAAAACACTCGTCAGTCTGAATCATTACAAACTTTACACCTACACGTATATGAAGGTATTTTCCTTTTGGTGGGTTAACTAACATCGGTTATGAAGTCAAGGAGGATGAGATGGGAAAGACATGTCTCGCATGAGAGAGAAGTGGAATACATGCAGTATTTTGGTAGTAAAGACAGAAGGAAAGAGACCATAGGAAGAACTAGACGTAGATAGGAAAATAGTATCAGATAGATATCAGAGATGTGGGATCTGATACTGTGGACTAGATTGAGCTGGCTTAGGATTGGTACCAGGGGCGGACTCTTGTGAAAACGGCAGTAAAACCTTGGGCTTCAATAAAATGTTAGTTAATTCTTGAGTTGCATAGTAGCTAGAGGCTTCTCAAGAAGGACTCGGCTCCCTGTAGTTCGGTGGATCACTCGACTTTCCTGTGATTGAGTGGAGCCCTTATCGACGAATGGTGGAATGACAGATAAATAGCGAACGGTTTTGAACGAAATGATCATCGTGTGGCTGAGATATCCCAAAATTTCCCTGCGGAACCGAGGAAAATCACTGAAAGCCTCAGTCAGGATATATGTGTCCCGGTCGAGAGTTGAACCAAACACCTCAAGGAAACAAATCCAGTGCTTTACCTGTACACCGGTCTGTTCGCCGTGAAAATGCTCATGGCAACATTCAAGTTACTGGTGTTCGCAATGCATTAATGCTAACAGTATGAGCATTTCCTTCTTTTCCCTTATACAGACATTCGCGTCTTACAATCCCTCATAAATTGCATTATCTTTAGAGGAGACGTGCTCGTTATTCCAGCAGATGTAACTCATTTCGAGTGTTCTGCACCTAACTCACAACTTGCTAACGAGAGTCTGCGCTTCGTATTGTCACCCGTTGCGAACTCTTGGCGGAGAAGTGCGTGTCTCTGCTTAACACATAAATGATTCACAGTAAGGGGAGAAGAGTGTCTTAATTTGGAACATAAATATTTCCTAACTCTGTCTTTAAAATACTGCTATACTCGTTTCCTTTGATAGGGAACCAAGAGTCAACATTTCATGGAAATATTTCTTTCGGCGCTACAGACCCACTTTGGGCCTTGTCCTGCCTCCATGAAACTCTCCGTTTCACTTCGATATCTTAGACATTCGTTAGGGCTCCTTGGGCTGGTGATCAGCTAGTCGCAAGGCCTCTACCTATACACAACCATAGAAAAATACACACACACTAACTCCATACATTCAAAGCCTGAGTGGGATTCGAATCCACGATCCCGACTTCAGAGCGAGCAAAGACAGTACATGCCTTAGACCGCTCGGCTACCGTGACCGGCTTCACGGAAATAAATACAGGCTTAATTTATCCTATTAACGCACTTTAAGTTAACAGTAAAAAACCAACTCTGTGGTCACGGGTTAGAATCCCGATGAGGTGGATTTTTCAATTTACCTTATCTTTACAGCCTTACTATGGCCCTGGGGTCGACTTAGCCTCTAACTGAAACGAGTACCAGGAATATTCTTGGGGGTAAAGGGCGACCGGCGCGTAAGGCTGACGACCTTACCGCCATATGTGAGCTGATTTTCTAGAAAATGTGGGACCCTCAACGTCTCATAACCCTATGGGCTCCACGGCCTGTTACAAGGATACCTTTACTTTACTTCACCTTCCGCCTATGTATCCTAAGTGAAACTTCTAGTTTGCCGCCTCCACTTTAAATGCCGAAGCGGATAACGTAGGTGAATCTTCGTGTACATAATGATTTTTGGTCAAAAAACCACCAGGAGGGAGATGAGGACTTGTGTTCACTTCCACTCAGTAGGGACAGTGATCTAGGAATATTTATGAAACGGTCCTTTTCAAGGCCATAAAATACACTAAACTTTTCGTTGTCCACTCTCCCTGTTGGCTGAGTCCCCTTACCAAAGTCCCCCTTGGGAATATTGGACAAAAACTGCATATACAGGTCTACACATATATACACTGTTCGCCTGGAACCTGAAGACGTCTGCAGCACCCCAAAAGTACACAGAGCGCAGAGTCAGTATCAGAAGTGAATGAAATATGATTGCCCGTAAGTGACAAGCGTTCTTGTGCGTGACTGAGACGTTACAGGTATTTGCTTAGCGCTCGGCTGTTCGTGACACGAATATCAGTTCTCTTCCTACTGTTACAGAATAAAGCAAATATGGACATAACCCAGTATACTGACACAATACAACCTCGACATAATGGAAGAGAAAGCGTAGAAGCAATCGTAATCATGCGCCCAACAAACACATCAACGACTGAAAGTAAATGTTGCTTGTAATGCTTCGGTTTCACACTGGGCTGATGTATGCGCCATTATTCAAGTTAATGTAGGAATATGCTGGTATTTAGCATGTGTCTGCCATTGTTGTTTCATGAAGGTTGCTCTGTATTAATTCACAATTTTTACAGAAAAATATTTCTGTGTTCATATACGTAAAGTAGATAGAATTATTCATGTCATAATTTCGATTTCAACCGCCGGTTCAGGCAACGTTATTCGTTAAAATCTGCTTGTAGTGTAATTTTAAAATGCATTTCTCAGATATTAGAGTTTTCCTTGTAATAATGATACACAGCATTAGTCCGGAAACTTAAAAGGAAAAGGGATCTTTGTGAAAACTTTTCCATTTCCGTGTTAAGAATTTCCGTTTCGATAAGAAATTTTACACCGATGTTCACGTAGAAAAGAGTGGTCCATAAATAAATATGTTTCGGTCTACATCTCCTATATGATACATTATTAGTTACAGGAAATTTTATTAGTTCTTTTTTTTTTCTTAATTTACACTTAACGAATTTTAACGTTAAGATAGCTGAAATCTTATTTTAGTGTTAGTGGAGTGGGACTATTTTTTCTTATTGCTAGTGGGGTGGGACTAAGTCCCTTGTAACGCGGCCACTTCTGGCCTATTGTACCAGCCCCAGATGATAAGTGAGGGTGATTGTGGAGCAATTGGTGGAATGAAGATTGGCAGGGGAAACGGAAGTACTCGGAGAAAACCTGCCTCAGCGCCACTTTGTCCACCACAAATCCCACATGACCCGGGCCTGCGGCTAACCTCTTGAGCTATGATCTTAATGGAACTGAAAGCCCACACGTATCTATGGCTGTACTGAACTCTACCCACACAATGAGAGGAGAAAGTCGAATGGGTCTGATTCCTGAGGGTTCTGATCAGAGCTCATTATGTAGTGACCGAAATAAATATTAAAATTCCTATTTTGTCATTCAACATAGAAGTCTTGAAATGCGAAACTGAAAATAATGCCTAAAACAAGGAATGAGGAAGTTCTTTACTCCTTGCATACGATCCACGCTTTCTATGCAGACCTGCATTTACTCAATAAAATTGTTGTGACATTATTACATTTTTTGGTGGAAGGGTGCAAAAATAGAAGAATAAAGCCAGGGAGTCAAGGGACAGGGCGTGCAACAGCCTGAGAGAAAAGAGGAATGCATACAGAAATTGGTAGGAGAACCAGGAGGACTGCGACCACTAGGAAGGCTTAGACGTAGAAGCGAGGATAATATTAAAATGAAACTTAGAGAAATAGGATGAGGGTCTGAACTGGATTCATTTGGCTTAGGATGAAGACTAATGGCGGACGCTTTTGAAGTCTATAGTGAACCTTTAGGCGCTAGAATATATTGGGAATTTCTTGAGTGAATCTTGGCTTCTCTATCGACTCTGTGGAATTAGTCAAAAAATTGTCATTAAAAGTCACAAAGGGTATATCTATATATTTCTTAGCATTACATATATTATGTACCCTTTGTATTAGTTTTCACAATGAATTTTGAAATGAAGTAGAGAATATGACCTCCGGGTATAAATGGGTAGAAATTAATGTATAGTTTTGATAGAGGTGAAGTCGATATTGTGATGTTTTGAGTTAAGTCACCGAGTCGTTTCTCAGTAATTTGGTGCCCACGCACCGGAGTACCCCACTGTGTCACAGCCCACAAAACAACAATAAGGAGAAATGAATTCATCTTAGGCAATCGATACAGCACTGCAGCTCCATGTTCTGATTTATGCCTGTATTTCAACATTCGCTCCTGTCGCGGAATGGCACTCTCAGGGCGGAATCATTAAGCAGCTAATTAGCCCAGTCATTATTGTGACTGAATGTGTTTCTCTACACATGATGAATCCACATAAACGTTTCGGGAGAATGCATCGCCTCCATCTTCAGGTTATAAAAATATTCGAGAGAGGAATCAACGTGAGCAGCTGGCTGCAGCCACACCTTGCAGCCAGTTTATCTCTTGAGTGCCAGTAAGAATTGTCTGGCTGTTACTTTCTAACCGATGTGGCCAATTTTGTTTTTGTTTTGCCCATATTCGTACTTTTGTCCAGAAGATAACAGCCAAAAGGTATATAGCATACGCCTGAAATTCAGTAATTGTACGACGGCTTTCTTTGTCTTTCTGATTCTGAAGATCGCGTATTATATCATACAATAGTGAAGGACGGGCAGAACATATGGAAGGTTTCGGAGATATGAGAACGCATAAGAATTAAATGGCGAAACATGAACGGAGGAAATCTCTTAAAACATCTGCACGTAAACAAGAGGATAATGTCTTAATTGTATCTTAAGAGAACAGGGGTGTAAGGATATGGACCAGATTAATCTTGCCCTGGATGTGGATTAGACTAATCTGGCACAGGATGCGGACTAGTTTGATGTGGCCCAGCATGTGGACTGGATTATTTTGGTCCAGGATGGGGACCAGTGGAGCGTTCCTGTGAGCACAGTAACAGTTTTTCGAGTTACCCCTACCTATAAGGCGAGAAATTTTTTGACAAGGTAAGCAACCGTTGCCGGTGACGGTAGCCGAGCGTTCTAAGGCATGCACTCTGTTCATTCGTTCGGAAATTTGGATCGTGGGTTCGAATCCCACTCAGAACATGGATGTTCAATGCTTGTGTGTGTGTGTATGTGGGGGGGGGCATGTTTCTGTGTTTGTAAACAGGTAGAGGCCTTACGAGGAGCTGAACACCCGCCCAAGAAGTCCTACCAAATGTCTAAGATCTAGTAAACCGAAGTGAAACGGAAAGCTTCCTGGAGGTAGGCAGGCCCAAATTGGGGCTGTGAAGAATGCGCGATAAACTAACTGCAGAAATTCGAGAAAATCAAGCGAATAAGCCTGAAAATATTGACCGATTAGCATGTTTAACATTAAGTTTATTAATTAACATTATTATTAACATTAACATTATTAATTAACATTAAGTTTAAGTGTAACGTGTTTACGTTACTGAAGACAGAGCGAACTGATTTGCGCATAGGGTTATAAAGTGTGAAACCCCGCAACAGTGTTAACAGATTAATGCGATTAGGGTTATAAAGTGTGAAACCCCGCAACTGTGAGATAAGTGATTGTAGCCGTTATCTGTAGATTGTTAAATAAACCAATTAACCATCTCTACGGCGTCTTCGGTAACCGGAAACACGTTACAGTGGTGTCAGAAGTGGGATTCGGTAACGCGAAACACGTTACAGTATTAAACTACTCAGTTCTTACCTATCATAAAAAAAGACTGCGTGTTCATTATAAGGATTGAATTATTAATGATGCTTAAGCTAATGACCATTCTGTATCCTGAGAAAAATACCAAATCCATAAATACTCGTACAATCTGTGGGAAAGACACGGTGTCCCTTAATATTGAAACTTATATTATACTGTCCTTTAAATGGTTAAAAGCGAGTCGTTTTTATTGCGTTCTTTTGTTACCACAAATATTTCGGAACAATATGAATGAATCTGTAATTAATACGTTGCTTGCCGACTCTCTGAATACCAATTCCATACCTAATGAACAAGTCACACTAATTACACATAATTAACTTCGTGTTAGCATCGTCATGCAATTGCTGTCATGGTTACAATATCCAAGCGCAGTTCCACGGATAATATTAACACGTATCTTAAAGAAGCAGGATGAGACCTTGACTTTTATTTTCGCCCACTGTTCAGTCTCTGGTCTGGCTCTGCGTTTGGTCTCCAGTATAGTAGTTTCTGTCCAGAAATTTATATCGCTTATCATTCCGTAATGATGAACACTCTTACCGAAAGGCAGGAATATGCTTTCCTCGCTGTTCTCTTCGACTTATGTCTCTCCGTGGGATACAACTGCCTCTGTTTGTTATGGCAATTTGCAAACCCTATGACACTTTTTTTTCATTGGCGCTACAGCCCTCATTTGGGCCTAGGCCTACCTCCATGAAACTCTCCGTTTCACTTCGGTTTTACTAGATCTTAGACATACGGTAGGACGCCTTGGGCGGGTGATCAGCTCGTTGCAAGGACTCTACCTGTATACAAACACAGAAAAAATTACACAAACCTCCATGCCCTGAGTGGGATTCGAACCCATGATCCCGGCTTCCGAGCGAGAGAAGACAGTGTATGCCTTAGATCGCTCGGCTACCGTGACCGGCCATGACACCTCTTAACCTCCATTTTTATATTATACAGAGTGGGAAGAAATATTTGGAAAAAACTGTAGAAGAATTTGTGCTAATGACACCTAGTAATCAAATAGCGACCCTTGTAATTTATCGCATTGTCTTGATAAGTGATCAGAATTCCAATAAGTCGACTGCGGTTGCCTCCACGGGGCAGAACTCCCCACCCCCCGAGGAACTGAACCGTAGTTTAGCTCGTCAGCTAAGTAAAGGCCTTTTCTAATCACGTGATAATGGTGACGATCAGACGTAATGAGTCTTACTTCTCATTAGAATTTCCCACTTGAAAGAGATCGTCATTATGGTCGGAAAACTGGTGAGGCGTTAGGGGAAAATTCATTTGTTGCAGTCCAACATATTTCCAGCATTATGGCCCTGACACTAAGAATTATCTAAGCTTTTGTGCAACGACTGTCATTTGTGCTTTCTCTTTGTGAGTATTCAAATCCATATTCGAAGGCCGGATAATCTCACTCCCTCGAGACACCTCGATGTAGGACATAATCTTGCTCTTCCACATCTGTACCAATTCTTCGTCTACAGTTTTGTATTTGCTTTATCTTATGTAACGTAGACAACGTGGAGGTCTTTAAATAAACCAAGACACAAGCATCAGTTAATATGTGTAGTGGAATAAATGTAAATTCTTTGATAACTTCCTCTGTCTTATTTCAGTTAGATTTAGTGAGCTCATATGTCTCCATTACTGTTTAATAATCCCGAAGAAAGTTCGAATGAACACTGCCTACCTTAATTCTTTTCAGCCAAACGTTCATAATTGTCTTTAACACAAAACATTCTAGAGTTAGAAAGTGAACATAACTTCATATATATTGTAACGTGTTTCGTTACTGAAGACGCCGTTCGGATTGTTAACTGATTTATTCAACAACCTACAAGTAACGGCTACAATTAATTATAACACAGTTGCGGGGTTTCACACTTTATAACCCTAATCGCATTAATCTGTTAACACTGTTGCGGGGTTTCACNCGTATTAGACATAAGCAGCGACACACACAGAGAGCACCTACACTGAACAACACATGAACAACGATAAAAACAAGAAGTGGCCGCTGCAGCACCGTAGATATAGGGCATGTACCCTGAAAAAAAAAATTTAACTAAAAATTTGAAAAAGAAAGAACAGAGATCTTATAGA
>NW_019739253.1:381687-386754 GCF_002891405.2 Cryptotermes secundus
GAAGCGCTGACTCACCCGCCGCGTCACTGCTGGTGGGGGGGTTCTCCCTTGCGCAATATGTCACAATATGTACTGTATGTGTATATATGTGTGGCTGCAGCGACCTGCTCACGCTGGTTCCTCGCTCGCGAATATCTTATACCCTGAAGATGGAGGCGATATGTTCCTCCGAAACTTCGGTTAACACAAGACCAGATTTTCGTTATTGTCAGGCAGTTGCGGCTCTGTCGAAGTGGGCACCCTCTCTGACGAGAGGACTGTAACCTGAGACGTATTTGATGAGACTGCCTGAATATAATCCTATATGCGGACCGAAACATTTAGCAACCATTAAATAAAACCAGTGCGAGCAGTTCGAGTGGATTGTTTTTTATTTATTGTTGTGCTGACGGCCAAATACAATCAGTTCATTGTTAGAAATGTTCAGATGTCGGATTTCACTGCCAGTGATTTCGAGAACAATTTCAGTAGTAATATCACCAACAAAATTGTAATATAAACGACTTCTATAACTATAAATTCATCACTGGTTACTTACATTAATAGATTTTATACTAATTTTAGGAAATGAAATGTAGGCCTACTTTTCTTAAAGAGGAAGGAAATGCATATCTTTTACTAGTAATGAAAAAATAATCCAAATCACTAAAGCACAAATGAGTGAAACACTTCTGAAATAGGCGACATGGAGCCCGNACTTACTGTGTATATGTATATATGTATAAATTAAGTATGGTTATATTTGGGGCCCCCTAAGCCGGAGTGAAGGCCCAAATGGCTCTGCTGTCACCCTCTATGCTAACCTGTTTCTGAGTATCTCTTTTTCTTTACAGACCATATACAATTGCAGAAGCCAGTGTTAATATTCCCTTTTATCAAAGAGGAACTGAGTTGTATAATTACGGACCTGAGCTACCTGTTGACATTTCTCTTCGTACAAATATAATTTTTTTTTAATGATTCCACATTAATGCTCCAGTGGTCACCGCTGGTTGTCCGAGAGGATTGTATTACGGACACAAGGGGAAGGGTTGGGAAACAAATTTCACGGTTGTCAATTTTGAAGTAATTCTACAGTAATTACAGTGGAGCTCGAAGGTAACAAGCGCGTGCTACTGTAGAAGTGATAACACAGACTTAGAGAGGCGTACTGAATTCATGAGTAGGAATTCTGCCTCACATTCCACTTTGTCTGAACAATTATTGACTTTCATTGAACCGTTTGGTAGCAAATTGTAATTGGATGAAATAATAACGTGAACAGTTCACGAAACCAAAAGGTCAATATTGGTTATTTCAAGCCATTCTGAAAGCGCAAATGTAATAAATTAATTCAGTACCATTCTGCGACAATGGTGAGACCAGTGGCTCTTCAAAGTACACTCTATCAATAACGAATTGTAATGCAGAATACATAACGTCACATGTAGGTCGAAAGAATAGGGGACGGTATATGGCTGTATGTGTGTTATGTGCTTGTATGTATGGGAGAGTTGCCGAATTTGGAGAAATTTTTAATTTTTCTCTTGTAAGCGAATATGAAACATTGCAAAAAGAAAACAACACACACACACACAAAACAAATATCTGTTTGGAATTACAGTATCGCTATTGTTACTTCTTATGCAACGGTCTGTTCTAGCGTTTCCATAGAAGTTACTCTTCTGGATTCCAGACACGTTACAGTACTTTTGTGTCATATATGTATCGTGACCAAAAACGTTTAATAAAAGGACTAAAAAAACTAAACCATTGACATTAGTCCATTTTAGGCAACTGGTTTCGTAAATTGGACCACAGGTTTCCTACATTGGACCTTTGCCTCTAGCCTATATATTGCGTGTTCTCATGACATAATAATTTGTACGTAACTGTACAATTTCAAGCCTACCTTACAATCTGTGTCACCGGAATAATAAACGTGTAATTTCATTTACTTCTTCAGAAAATAAATTGAGGAAAATGTGAAGCTATAAAAAGGGCTGAAGAAAAGGAACAACGGAAGTGAAGTAGGAAGATACGAAAGGACTGATTCACCGTCGAATTTCAACGGGATTATCCAATTGTAAAAGTGAAATACACAAAGATGACCGGTCACAGTGGCCCCACGAACTTGGACAACGAGAACAAATGGGACGACGCTTTCGAACACAGCACGAAGCCTCAGTTCTCGTTTTTTTTTTTAATTCAGCATTGTCCTGTTTAGGTTATGTCATGAAACAGACCGATACTGAGGGATTCATATTTTTAGAATAAATTATTATACTAAACTGACCAGAGGACCTACCTGATGGCAGCTGAAGAAGAAAAGAGCATAAAAATGTAGGAAAAGAATATTACGCAACAATATGCACTAATTGAGTTTCTGTTTTAAAGATATCAGAATATATATGTATGCATGTATATGTATGTATTATTATATAATGACTAGAGGCCGGAATGGAGGAGGCGGGATAAAAGGGCGTTGCTAGATAACGGATGGTAAACACGTTCCAGCGGCAGCAGGTGCGTAATCCGTTGCTAGGCAAGTCAATAGTCGGAACGGTGTTCCAGCAGGTCGTATCAGGGCCCAGTGGGACCGAGACAGAAGAAGACGAAGTGGTGACCGTCACAAAAATTGTGCTAAAATTTATGAAGCAAATTATCATGTACTGCTGACTAGAGCCGTGACAAATCACAGACTCGTCCTCTCGTCAGAGAGGGTGTCGCACTTCTACAAAATCGCAACTGTCTGACGATAACAGAAATATGGGCTTGGACCCAAGAAGTTGTTTGACACCAAGACTGACACCGAATGACCGACTGTCGTAATTTGGATTTGAACTTCAAGATTGTTAGACTAGTCCAGTCCAGTAATTTGCAGCTGGCCCTCACCAGCACAGTCGTTCTTGGTTTCGATCTCAGTTTGGACCCATGTTCGTCCCAAAACCGTTTATATGTTTGGAAATGGGGTTTCTTTTTCAACGAGAGGAGGGGTTTCTCTTTCTGAGTAGGCGCCACGTTTGTTGGTTGCACCGCAGTTTCGCAAGAGTGTACCCCGCACTCACGCAGTGTCCACGCAAGGACATATATACTTTATGCGCACCATTCACCCTTGGTCACTTTACGACAATGAGCAATTATTGTGCAAGATATAGATAGAACATACATATATATTAATGCAGGCTTTTGTAGCACAGTATCCCTTAACTTATTTTACCACTACGATGCTGCAGTTAGTCACTTCAAGGTTATTGGTCTTATAGCCGCCAAGTTAAGCCCCATATGTACGACTTCTCCTTGTCCAGTACTAAGCATATTTAAGACTTCTGCCTGTCTTCCTACACAATATTGTTCAGTATTCTTGCATACAAGGAATTCCGAAAATGCGCAGTTCTCAGACGGGAGTGTGCCCTTCAAAGTTGCCAGTAGCGCGCAGAGCTCGGTTCTGTGGGCGATGCAGTTTCAAGAGGTCAGCATCCGCCACAGGCAGAGCAGGCAGAAACCGTTATTGACCTGATTCCGTCTGTCTATATTTATCTATCGCACTTGGATCATAGGGAATCCGTTAAACGCTTTTTTTCACTTCAGTTTCTTAATCTAACGACAGTCGGAAGGACTCCTTGGATGGGAGATCAGCCCGTCTCAAAGCCGGTGTTTAACACAAACAGAATAAACACAGATATTCATGCCTTGAATTAGATTCGAACCCATGATCCCAGTGTTCGAAGGGCTAAGACAATTCATGCCTTAGACCGAACGGCCACTGTGATCGGCATTAGGGCATTGTAAAATGTAAGTTGAATATTAATAGCATATAGTCGTGTGCCCCGCGGGACTCGGAACAAAGAACGACTGTTGTGGCGAGGGTCATCATCAGTTACTTTGTGATTTCGTTCCTGTGCCTAATGTATGCTAGTGCAGGCTAAGTGTATGTTACATTTTCACAAAATAAAACCAGTTTGTGGCCACTACAATCATACAGTGGTAGTGCTCTCTCTTGCGGAGTTATGCGGATGTGTGAGCTCCTCAATTTTAGCACAGAATAAAGGTTTATTTTCTTCAATATTAAAAATTAAGTGTTTATCTTATCAAATAAGTGTCTGATAGTGAACCTCATATTTTATTTTTCTATAGTGAACGTTTTCTTCCTTTGTTCTACATACTCTTGTACCACGCTTAGTTCGTAAGCCATTTTCAGCCATATTGTAAACATTTTGCCCCACTTTTTATATATCCAACGATTCAACGATTGTACCAGCACCTAAGTATCTTGTAGGTCTTAGATACACAAAAATATTTGTCAGTTGTCCCTAATTTTTCAATTATTACCAGATTATAGACTAACTGTGAGTGATAATGGCCACAAAAGGTAGTGACTTATCAGGTAAAAGTGGGGCCTGCAGGAGAAAGGTTAGCCAGGGGATAGGGTGCGAGGATTGTGGCCAGTGGTTTTGATTGGGAGTGTGCTGATACAAACAGTGAATTGGCCTTAGTGCCTTGGTACTGCAACTCATGTGTGCAAGCCATGGTAATAAAGAAGCAAGAGGAGACAATCTTGAGTTTGAGTAGGGAGCTTGAATTTGCAGAAACTGAAATTTGCCTCTTAAAAGAGGATTAAATTTAGTAGATAATTGTCCTGAAGAATTTCGGACTGTATCGAACTCCCGAAGGAAACATAAGATTGTTTCCTCATTAGATACTAACTTTACTTCAGCCAATCGATTTGAACCTTTAGCTATGCTAGAGCCTCAGACTGATGGTAACTTTGTAGACCATCCAGCCAGTGCTGAATCTAGTTGTAAGCCTATATTTAAGGCAAAGCCTAAACATCAGATGCTTGTACTTGATAGCAGTCATGGTAGGGGTATCGCACAGAGGCTTCAAAATGCTATGGCAGATGGATATGCTGTGACCAGCATATTCAAGCCCAATGCTGACCTGAGGAGTGTCACTGGGGACATAGAAAATTTGTGTAAGGATCTTAATAAAGAAGATCAAGTAGTTATAGTTGGGGGACCAGGAAACAGTTTAGATAGGAACCTCAATTACCAAATTGAGAATGACATAAGTGACATTGCTCAAAAA
>NW_019739253.1:389428-401251 GCF_002891405.2 Cryptotermes secundus
GCATAAAAGTGTACAATAGTCTCCCACAAAGTATCAAAAACTTGAGAAATGATACTAAACATTTTAAATCAGAGCTAAAGAATTATCTGCAGGCTCATTCCTTCTACTCTGTAGACGAATACCTCAATGTAAATAGAGAATAATGTAGAATTAAGCTATATTAGTTTAAGATAAAATTACTTGTACCAGTAGGTATTATTTTGACTTGTTCTATATCCAGAGGTATTAACCTACTTAGGATCTATGGAATGCAAATAAATTCAATTCAAAATTCAATTAAAGTAAATTTGTCTCTTCGTTGATCTGTTTAAGCAATACACCATGAGACGTATGGGGGAGAGGATGTATAGGTCCACGTTTCCTTGACCTCGGCACTAGTTTGAAGTGACCGGTCAGTTTCACGCCCCGGCCACTTTATCCACGAGAAAAGAGCTCCCCGTACCCATTGGATAACACAAAAAATATTTCTTACTGAACTTGTAGGTACGTTCGTGTTCTACCTCAATATAAAATGTTCATATATCTAGACCCAGTCATCCATCAGTTCTTTTCTGTCAAACCGGGAGACAAATATACACATTGCACGAGAACTTAGTGTTATCCTACATCCAGTAACATGATTACCTTGCAATTTAATATATTTTAATATTTATTACGACATAGAATTTCAGTCTCGAATAATTTGGCGCCAGTGTTACTTCCATCCAGACGTTCTCACCGCCACAATGTTGGTATTATTGATGGTAGGAAATTGAATTTTGTGAACTTTGGGTGACTTATAGCAGCATATTGTCCGTGTAAATTGTATGAAAATCTGTTAGTTGTTTCAAAAGTCATTGCACAAATTCTCTTGCATACGAAATTTATACCGAAAACCAATTATGAAATTAGTATGAAATGTTCTTGAATTTTAGGTTATCGCAACTATATCTATGAAGAGACGCGATGCTTGTAGTTCCGTAGAAGTTCGCCAACGTTTCGGGGGAAGGCCTGGCTTAAACTTTAACCATGTAAATATGATCATCAGAAAGGTCTGTAAAATTACTAAATATTGTAAATGTGAAATTAATTACTTATTTGCTGCTATCTGAGGAACATTTACGGTTAATAAGGCAGTAAAATAAAAGAATTAAAATAGTTAAAAAAATCGTAATCAATCACATTTAAAATAAAACTTTAGATCCTTTAACGACTCTAATGAATAAAAGTTCATAGCACCTGCTGTGACCGTTCTGTTGCTTGTCTTTCGAAACTACATGACTATGGGAGCAGTTATACAAAAACTCACTGCGCTCAAAATTAACCAATTCACCGCTGCAAGTATTTTTTCTATGACGTATATCTGGTTGTATGTTAAATCCTCGGGTGTAAATCGGAAAATGCTGTGTGCTTCCTAGTGATTTTGTATCGATGGAATTGGCTTCGAACAAAGTTTTTGACAAACATGAAACTCAACAGATCGATCTTATGCATAGTGTTTGCCTAGTCTGATGGAAGCGCACTGACGTTTCAAGCGAACTTGAGGGCTCCGTCTTCAGGATCGAAAAGTAAGCCAAGCAAATAACCAACCTGACGCAAGAAGCAATCCGAGCCGGTCAACTTGCCGCCACCTTCTTGCTAATTACTTATTTGGCTTACCTTCTTTTCTGAAGACAGAGATAATACGTTCTTCTGAAACGTCGGTGAATTTATACTGGACAGTCACCCCTGAGATAAACTAAAATTCGACATTTCACGAACATAATCAAAGGACTAAGAACGGCATCTAATCTAACCGTGATAGTCCCAAATATACGAGGCTATTAATGAGTTTTGCACTTGTTAGAGTTCTACGTTTGCGCATGATTGCAACTTTAAATATTGATATGTTAATTTGTCGTTCCTCATCATTGTTCAAATTATTTCTCTGTCTTCAACACCCGCGCTTACGCGAGAGCACACACACACACACGCACGGGTCAGGACTGCGGATGCCAGGCAGCTAACCTTGTTTATTGATTCTAAACACCGACTGGTTTATAAAAGGAGGGTGAATGTCAATAAATTGCAGTTTAATAATGTGATAACGGAAAGCTATTTAGCGTACATCAGCATTTAGACTAATGAATGCGAAATGGAAGTATTTTTAAACAGGCATACAAAAGAAAAATTTGAAACTTCTTATAGGGATTAGAGAAAGGTCATAGTTACAGCCACCAAAATGATAGAAAATATTTATATTTAACAAGAAAGTTGTTCTGTAATGAAACAACATGTTGTAAATTATATTGAAACGAAAAAGAATGGAAAGCAGGTACAATGGAAAGATAATAAAAGAAACTTACATTTTCTCCCTCAGATTGGGCTTTCAATGAAAAATATTTTATGGTTAAAGAGAAAGAATGAGTCGTAATCCTAGTGTGGTATATTTTTGTAGCGACCTTCGCTTGAAATCGTCTCGTGTAACCCTACACAAAAACATTTTAAATCTGAACTCTTCACTGTTGTACAGGTTGAATTTGTGTAATTTTTCCAAGATGGAAGCTGAAAGGCTGGTGCCTTATATATATACATATATCAGTGTAAAGACGCATTTTCCTTTAGTACCTACGCCTCAAATAGCGGTAGGTGTTCTAAACGTAAGTTCCTATTTGCGTACTAACTTCCCTGGCTACTGAAAAAGAACGTGTACATGCAAATAGGGACTTGTGGTTTGCAATGCGCCTACAACAAATACAGAGCATTCAATTAATACATGTGTCTGAACGATATGTGTATGAGATGAACTTATACGGAATTACAATTTTAGACTTGTGTTTATATGAATGTGCAGATCTGTCTCTCTCCCTGAGTATAACTCCGATATTTCTAATGCTGTGCCCACCATCATCACAAGTGACTCATATTGAGTATCACAAGTTGGTCGACATGTATCACATCACGAGAGCGATAGTCCCCGAAACGTCGCAGTTTACACTGAAACGTCGCCGCTGAACACAAAACAATATTTAAAAAAACGGAATCGTTGAGGAAACTTTGATATTTTACATTACGTTAACACTCAGAACGGCGAAAGGTTTAGAATTCAGGGTAGATTGATCTTTCCTATTTAACTGTTCTTCTCCTGAGGTTCCTTTTTGTATTCTGTTATTTCACAGAGCAGCAGAGCCTTTTCCTGCAGCAATCTAAATCTCGGCTTTACATAAGCTTTTAATTGAGGGTTAATTTACGGATTCGTTCCTGCTTCTTAGACAGATTATTTCCGAGATCTGGCAACGGCTATTATATTATTAATTTGAAGGAAACTGAAGAATGTCGTCTACTAGGATGTTGTGCAATGTAGATCTTGTGTGAAATGACCTTTCGAAGGAACGTATCGCCTCTATCTTCAGGGTAGAAAACTCCGCGAACCGTGCAGCCATCTGCTGAAACTGGTTCCTCGCTCGCGGAGTTTTCTGCCCTGAAGACAGAGGCGATACGTTCCTCCGAAAAGTCATTTAACACACGATCTACGCGGTACAACATCCCAGTAGACGATATTCTTCATAGTCACCTCTGTGAAAACCTCAAATCTTACATTGAAGAAACCCGTTTCAATGACCAATAATTAACAGATTAGAAACGAAAGGAAGAGGCGTAGACCTAATTGAAATTCCATGAAGCAACAGTTTACACACACTTGCCTGGAAGTTAAATGCAAGTCCGTTTGCTTGCCGTGCACGTCACAGTACAACACTGCAATATGTGGGTCTTACGGACGACGGGATCTTAACTTTCAGCAACAATATATCTGAGAAGGCTGTGTTCTTGGATGTCGAAAAAATCTTGATTCAACATGGGGCACTGGCTTCTTGTACAAGTTATATTACTTACATTTCTTAACGAATTGAATCTAGCTTATTAGCTGCTTTCTCTCCTACCGAAAATTCAGTTTATATCAAAGGCGAAGTCTGCGGAAGTCTATGGAAATCTATTCCCATTTAAAGGTCTACTAAACTAGGACTTGATTGTAGAGGAACAGAAAACGAAGCAACCCAGTCAAGATTCGAATCGTGTACTTCCGAGTACAAGTAGAGTGTCACTACTAAACCGACTCGTTCTGGTAGAGCTCGAAAGGAAAGATAACTCGCGTAATTTACTTTATATTAGTTAAATACTAACACATACTCTCCGTTCTTAAAAGGACATCTCGTAGAAATGAGAATTTAATTAAATTTATCGCCGTCTATAATATTCGGTTCAAATTAAAATCATATTTTTCTGCAGAAGATAAAGAATTCAGTGAGGTGAGGCAGACAGAGGTCTTCCCAAGCGCGCAAGTCGGCAGAGGTAACGCTGAGCCGCTCAGGCGTAAGTAACGGCGTTATTAAGAGTAGCATTGTTAAGTGATGGGAGAGGACTACCTGCACGAGTTCACGAGCACGCTACAGTTCCACATACTGATTGAGCGAGTTTGACGAGCAGCGCGGCCTGTCTCTCTTCATAAGAACTAACCACTTCGCGTTCTTTGTGTGTGAATCCCCACTACAGTCAGGCTGCAGTAGAACAGCCAATGGCGGGACTGAGACTTGTTTATGAGCTGCACACCGCTGTTGATGAATTAGAATATTTGTGTTGGCTATGCAGTTTACTGGCCTGTCACGGTAGCCGAGCGGTCTAAGGCATGAGCCGTCTTCGCTCGCTCGGAAGCCGAAATCGTGGTTTCGAATCCCACTCCGAGTATGGATGTTTGGTATGTGTATGCGTTCTTTCTGTTTGTGTTGTCCTGTGTTTAGGTATAGGCCTTGAGACGGGCTGATCACTCGTTCAAGGAGTCCCTACCGTCTTACAGTGATTATGAAACAAAATCAGAGGCCAGGCCCCAGGAGGCTGTAGAGCCAGTGGGGGGGGTACGTCTTTGGTTTATGCCGTCTGTGTGATAAAGCTCGCCGAATTTTGTGTAAAATTTTTGTGCTTGCTAAATGATACTGATTATTTACAGATTTACCCTCTTTGTCAATTTGTTGCTTGAGAAGCACAAAATTACAGCAAAGGGAAGGTCCTATCAAATATCTGTCCTCATTATATATGGACAAATACCGTCTTAAGTGCAACAATTTTATTGTAGTTTTTACTTCTTTTTCCTCCTCCACACTACATGTTTCGGCCCTAAATGGCCATCATCAGGTGTGTATCACTCACGTAACTGTTACACTGCTTGTTAAAAATTTAAAAACACCAGTCTTTCTAATGGTATAAAATCTTTGTTAATCTACACGCGTCGATTTGATTTTTAAATTAGCACTTTTTAAACCTTAATTCAAGTTAAAATGTCTATAAGATCTTTGTTCTCTTTCTTTTTCAAATTAAAATTTTTCAGGGTACATGCCCTATATCTACGGTGCTGCAGCGGCCACTTCTTGTTTTTATCGCTGTTCATGTGTTGTTCAGTGTAAGCGCTCTCTGTGTGTGTCGCTGCTTATCTGTCCTCATGATTCAGCTCCTTAACTAAAAAGTGGGTTTGGATGTGATTTGGTACTGGTGGTCTGACGACGATTGAAATGAATTCTGGTCTGTGTTCTTACAATATAACCCCCATAATTTTCGAAACATATTGAACTGTATACATTTTCTGGAAAACATAAGTTCCTTACCATATGTGTAAACAAAATTCGTTAATTAAGGTGTACAATATATCATCTCTCAATAAATTACACATTTAAACAAACACAAAGAAAATGTCTCCACTGCATGTACTGTAGCATTAGCATTAGCGTGATTAGCTTATAGAATAGAACTATGCCTATAGGACTATATTTGCTTATGTATAAAAAAGTAAAAATTTTACCAAATCATATCCCTGCTACGTTGTAGTATGGAAGCATGAGCTAGATAATGAGAACAAGAGACTTGAAAGATTAAAAATGGCGAGTCGTAAGACCTGCAAAGGGATGTACAAAACTGGATAAAATTTGGAATGAAGAAAGGAAAGAATCAGAAGTGTTCTCAATGGATGCAAGATTGGCTTGAATGTGTGGGTAGAGTGGAAGGAAAGGGAGTGCCGAAACCGGCCTTTGGTAAAGGCGCAGAGGAAGAAAAATCCTCGCAGACAATACACCAGGTGGTATCCATAGAATTCGTAACAGGCCATCGGCCTAATCCATGATTTGGGGCAGAAGAAGAAATACATGTTTCCTTACATATGGTTGATAGGCCCTGTGAAAACGAAATCGATTGTTAGAAAAGGATTTCTGCATGTTTCATATTGTCACGTGTCACAGTGGCTAAGACGCGAGTTTGGCTTGGTAACTGGATTTATTAACAACCTACAGGTCGTAACTGCAATTAAGTATTACACTATTGCTGATTTACACAATTTACATTCACTCCATTTTGGTCTTCTCAGTCTATCTGAACTAGGTTTCACGGGTTTATAACACGGGAGCTATAAGAGTCTCACTGAATTATACATTCCAAATATTACATTTAGATAAATTCTTCTAATCACAAACTTAGTCTTCATAGGCCAACTTCTTCTTCTTCTTCAAATACGAACTTCCCGTGGCTGTCTCCTTGTTTGTTTCTTCGCGTGCTTCTTCCGCTATTGTAATGTGGTAACGCTGGTATGTCAAGTGACGTCACCACATATTGTATTTTATAAGATTTAATGATGTTTTCTCACATTAATTGGGCATATGATATTGTGAGATACCCTAGACACATAGCATAGAACGGCAGAATAAGCCTAATATAAACAGATATTTCGCAACTTGAAAATGAAGTCATCTTAGCTGCACACGGCACTGAGGATGACATTATGGTTCTGAGAATTAACCGTAAGATCCAGGGGCCATACTCTCCATATAAGGAGATGGACGCTATGAAGTCACATGATTTTGCCACGCCCGAAGACAATACTATATAAGGGCTGGCATTGTAACCATTCGAGGATGTAAAAACCATTAAGCTAGTGTAGCACGCACTGTGCGTTTGAGAGCGCACTGCTCTCGTAAAGTCAGGGGTTTGATTCCTGTTTTATACTTATTTCATGTGTTGAACAAGCAAAGTGTTTGGTTTCACCTCACAAGTTCGTGTCGTCTACCTTATTTCACACATCCGAATCTTCAAGGAGATTTCGCTTGCCTGCACGCCCAACGCTTCGGTTCACAACCAGCTACAAGATCAACAGGCAGAGTTCGACATCGCACCTGGCCAGTGCAACCTACCTGTTCAACGGGCATNTTCGTAACTTGTAACTGCTTTACTTATATAGCCGAGGAATGGTCAGGGACAAATAGTAAACACATATCACGTGATCGATATCCAGCCAGATTATTGACTCGTCGGTCGGATCTACAGAAAAAAACATGTCACTTGATCATTATCGACTGTTATGACGTCACCGGGGACACGGAAAACACAGCTTTCTCTAATGTTAGGTGTTGGGTCGTGTTTACAGAGCTGTTGCCTGGCAACGCGTAGGTCAGATCCATTTCAATATGTTCCTTTCCTTTTAGGCCCTAGGAGTTGTGTTTGTTTTCCTTGACTCTCAAAATTAAAAATGTTTTATATTTTCTCCTGTCAGTTTAGATAGATGATTTCTGAAGGGCAATGTCGACTTTGTTAAAATAGTTCAGAGAAAGACGTGAGGGTATGGACTGGATTTAATGGCCTCGAAATAAGGCATAGTTGCGGGCAATGAACCTTCATGATCCATAAAAGGACAATTTCATGACCAGCTTGGCTATTATCAGCTTCTCAAGAAAAATGATTCTAACCAAGGAGCTTGTATTTAATAGTAAAGCCTGGGCTTTGTTCGTTTCCGCGTTTCCGTGAATTGTTGAGCCATCAGCAGCTTCGTTTTCTTCTCATTTATTACTTGGCAGGCAGAACATTTTTCAACACAGCTGGCTCCTGTTTCTTTCCAAACGACGCCATTCAGACGAGAGGGTTTTCTAGTTAACCGACTGTCTCCTTACTTTCGGTCTCTGCCATAGCTCCCTTGAAATCCACGTCTCGTCTTCTCTGTTCCCTGTATGAAATCTCTGTTTCATGTAGCACTGGGAGCACAGCGCACCATGAAGTTATGCTGCCACTCCTCCAACCCCTGGTTGAATGTCTGAGCTGCCCCTCCACTAAGCTTCAGCACGTACGCCTTTTCATCGTTTCTGTTTGCGCTGTATGCGTCCCATACATTGTACTTCGGCGCTGTCTTCAGCACGAAGCCTGCATCAGAGACTGCGCCCATAGCGAAAGATCAAATTCGTAGTCAGTGTTTGTCCTTTTTTTTTCGGACGGTCTGTGGGAAGAAAATCATGATGTACTGCTTCAACAAGGAGACGCTGTGAAGCACAAGAGTAATATTGCAAACAACCCTGTAATTTTTAGCCGCAAGATACTGGCTTACAGAAATCTGCTCATCTGGTTCAGTTATGTATTTCTTATGAAATTGGTTATATTTGTTAATTATTTTTTTATAGTTATGAAACACAGTTTCCCTTTTATTGTTGCCAGTATTTGCGTTTAGAGAGTTGTTGCCTGGCAACACGTTAATCGAATCCGTTACAATATTTGGTTCCTCTGCAAGTAGCCCACTGCGCTTCCTGGCATAATTGTTCCAGAAAATGAGGTGTTTAAAACTGAACATGATATTGAAGAATGGATGGCAATCAGACAGGCCTATCTCGTTCCATATGTCTGCTCATCTTCCAGAGTCTTTGCGATGGACCTCCTTTGTTATTCTTTCAGTTTCCCTTACTCGCAACCCTGGGAAGGATTCTCTGTTTAAACATCTCTTTTATTTCTTTAGCCTTCTGACAGGCTATGCTAACCAACGCAATTGGGTCGCTGACAAACCAATTAACAATCAATTGTTGTACAGTCGGTTGAATTTCCCGGAATACTCCAAGCAGAAGAAATGCCTCTCGATACCCTCATATTAAATGATTCAGTCTGGGATCCGAATAACCCATGGTTTTCAAGGCAATCTAATGTAGGCCCATTTGTAGAAACTTAGGCGGATAGGAAATAAGGAAAGTGGGAGACAAGAAGGAGTACTGTAACGTCTCCTGGTAACACGATAAGTAATGAATGGGTTCCGGATTAGGCGAAGCTGTTTACTGGATACAATGTTTACAATTACAATCACTCTGAAATAGCGTCTTTCAGACGATACCACCTGGCTACTCTGTCGTCTTCTGGTTCTTAGCTGAGCTAGTTTCTTCTGCTTTCAGTTCTGCTCCGTTCGCCTCTGTTCTGATCTCTCATTCGCTCTGTTCTGTTTTTTCCCCTTGGCACTACAATCCAAGTGGGCCTAGGCCTACCTCCATGAACTTCTCCGTTCACTTCNTCCGTGTGTAAGCAGTGAAAGGCATAGCTCATACAGTGCTACGACTTAACTACTTTTGCATAGTGGTGAATGTTTGAAAATCTACTACCATATCTATTNTTTTTCCCCTTGGCACTACAATCCAAGTGGGCCTAGGCCTACCTCCATGAACTTCTCCGTTCACTTCGGTTTTTCTAGATCTTACACATTCGATAGGAATCCTTGGGCGGGTGATCGGCTCGTCGCAAGGCCTCTACCTGTACACAAACACAGAAAAACGCACACACAAAACTAAACCTCCATGCCCTGAGTGGGATTCGAACCCACGATCCCGGTTTCCAAGCGAGCGAAGACAGTACATGTCTTAGACTTCTCGGCTACCGTGACCGGCACTGTTCTGTTTGGTCTGCTATATTCGTCAGTCGGACGGCCTAGAAGTCATCTTGTTCCATGGTTCCCTTTCGTGTGTTCTATGCATCGGTAGCTAGCGTATTCGGTGCCGCGGGAACCGCACTGGTTCTTGTTTTCATTTCCTGGTAACGTCTATTATATAGGCGTTGTAACGTGAACATGTTTAACTGTCACCCAGACAACGATGCAGATCCGTGGATACCGAGCCGTTGCCTAACAATGGACGTCCGCTCTGAATCAGATATTCTGGCTTTTAGGCAGCACGCCACATTATGAAACAGAAGGAAAAGATCATTAATTCAATATTAAATATATTAAGCAAACTTGTATAAAAGAAATGATCTGGACTTTCGTTCTAAATGTAAAGTATATATGAACGCTTACACAAGCACAATGCCCTGCTTGCGTTTACAGGGGTGGGGACAACTTTCACACGTTGGGAATATTCAGAGTCAGTGGTTAGCTTGGCGCCTCTCGATTTGTAACGCCAGAAAGCAGGACATTTGTTACATATTGAGCAGTGCGCTTGACGAAGCCGAAGTGCTCATCCAGCCCATAGGAAATCATTTGACAGAAAGAAATTAGAGGAGGTGAGATAATCGAGATGCGCTTCTTCAAGTATCGATCAGATTATCATCGAAACAGACTGGGTTTCGCGTTATGTCTCCCATTGTGTCAAGGGAAAAGTCACGGCTGGTGACGTCACAGGCTACTTTCGCCTACGCATACTCCTTGCTATATAATATCATGGCTTCATTAGCTAACCCGAAGTAACAGGATAGGCAAGGAAAGTCCCTGTGTGTGGACGTCGAAGTAGCAGCAACGTCCTGCTTAACGCGGATGTTTAACGGCGCTCTCACTGTCGGATCAGGAAATGATCACTGACTGAAGAGATTTGGAAGGAGGCAGTTGTGGCATAGTCAGCATTATCCTGGAGGAACGGAGAACACGAAAAATGTCACTCAGGGTACTCGATGTCCCAGCCAAGAATCGAACGGAGAACCTTTTGAATACAGAGTATTGCCGCTAGATAAACCTGTCTGGTATTTCTGCTACCCCTTAATCCATATTTGTCATTGTAAATCGACGGAGGTATGTTTAACATTCACGACGTTTCGGAAGTTCCTCTACTTTTCGACTCCGGATTATTTGATAAAATTTTAAACTAAAATATGTTTAAATTGTTTATATTTATGTTGGCCGACATATTTCTGTGAAAAATAGCGTTACTCCTGAAATATCGTAGAAGTAAACCTTAGGCAATTGGCAACATACTAGGTAATCTGCGGTAAAGTTAACATGCTACATAATTTACGACAAAGTAAATTATGTCTCCATACATATATATACNTCCGACCTACTAGATTTCTTTGTCCTCCTTGGCATAACAGCCAGCTACATCCAAGTCGAATCGAATTTCGAACTATCGTCTGACCACACCCCAGTGATAGCAACACTAAGCAGATACCAAATAAACAACCCCAGCATGCCAACGCTCAGTACAAACCAAACCAACTGGGATAACTTTCGCACGTACATCGACGAACACATCAACCTAAATCTAAGAATCAAAGAACCTCAAGAATTAGACGAAGCCACACAACATTTCACTACCACAATACAAGCGGCAGGATGGTACTCAACCCCAACCATAGCCGATAAACGAAACAACGAATTAAACAACATCCCATAAAACGACAAGCGCGGGGCAGATGGCAGAGATCGAGAAATACTGAAGATTGGCTTACCTACAACCGATTGAGGCGAAAACTACACAGAGCGCTAACCAAAATGAGGAACAACACCTTCGAACGATACATCACATCCCTCAACAAAGAAGATCATACAATCTGGAAAGCCACAAAAAAGTTCAAGAGACCACAAACCGCAATACCACCAATAAGAAAAGCCGATGGTACATGGGCGAAAAGCGATCCCGAAAAGGCGACAACATTTGCTGACCACCTCAAACAAGTGTTCTCACCCCTCCCAAATATCAATGGAAATCAAGAAGAAATAATAAACTTCCTAGACGTGCCTTGCCAAATGGCACCACCAATCAAACCGTTCACTCCAGGAGAGACACAACGGGTAATAGAAAACCTAAACGAGCACAAAGCACCCGG
>NW_019739253.1:403734-413553 GCF_002891405.2 Cryptotermes secundus
TCGCCCAACTTACTCAGTAAGTACTTACTTGATAAATTATATTACAAACCAGGAAAAATAAATAAACTCCCGAGCCAGCCCGCTCATACTAGCTCGAAAGGGCTCTCTCTCTGTCTTCCAGTAGTATGTAATGTGCCGAAACAGAATTTCTACGCAATATGCGTAATCCAAACCAAACTGAATTTCCGATGCCCAAAACCGACCTTCTCGGTCGAAGCCAAAGAGGAAAGAGCGACAGACGATCTTGTCTCTAAACGTAGGAAGCTTCAGCTTGTGTCGGGACAGGAGGGAAGGGGAAACACGTGACCTCTGGTAGCAAAGAACTTAATGGGAAAAGGATCGGCTCCGCGTCGTAGCATAGGTAGTTGCCAGAGAGAGACGGTAAATCCAAGGACCCTACAGAGAAAGAACCGTAACAAGGTTCAAGCTAATCGGGCCGTTCATTTTTCCTGGCCCCTTAACTGGTGAGATTTACCTCCACTTCTTAGAAGAAGAATTACCACAATTACTTGAAGATGTTCCTCTGGCAACAAGACGCCGGATGTACTTTCAGCATGATGGGGCATCTCCTCACTTTTCCCTCGCAGTAGCAGCTCACTTGGATCGGCATTTCCCACAGCGGAGGCCGTAACGCCTGGCCTTCCAGGTTCCCAGATCTAACGCCGTTAGATTATTGCATTTGAGGCTGGATGAAGGACATTGTGTACCAGGTAAAGGTACAAACACGTCAAGCGTTGCTTGAACGTATTCTGGACGCGGCGATGACAATAAGGAACAAACGTGTGGAACTGTGTAATGCTACGAGCGCGGTTCATAAGCGTGCGACGCGTTGTGTTGACGTGCAGGGAGACATTTTTTAAATCTTATGTAAATCCAGTTGTCTTCTAAAGCACTACAGTTTAAAGGAAACAGATTGATAGAAGGGTGTGATATGCAACCATTGGTATGTTTACGGAATGGGATGCTGAAAATAATGTAATTTTGTAACATAAAATCGACGAAAAATGTTGCACAATGCAGAATTAAGAAATTGAAAAAAAAATGTTTTAGAATGCTTCTTTCCTAAAAACATTAACGATTTAAAAAGTGTTTGTATATTATTTCTAATTTGTTTTGACTGAAATTCGAAGAAAAAAAGATTTTTCGCCAGTTTTCAAATTATTGTATCTCTTTAATTATGAGTTGGATACCATTAGTATATTAAAATTTTTTGTTCCAAATTACCTCAGGAATGCCCTCCCTAAGTGGGGGTAAAACTTCGTGAATCATCCTGTATGTGTGTGTGTGTGTGTGTGTGACTGTATATGTAGGACACTGTCCGCTTATACATATATTTACGAAGATAAGAGCCGCGTTCCAATTATGTCTTGAGAGTCTGTCAGTAAGGAGGAACTACATTGAAAGAAAACATTTTAGGTCCAGCATTATTTTCATGGCTGTGTAGAAAGAAACTACTTCCAATATAAATGTTTATTTTTTTCCTCAAGAAGATTGTATCTCCCCTTATTTTTATGATCGAAAAGTTTAAGCACGCAGACTTCTGTAAAGTCAGATTACAACGTATCTTATTAAGACTGATTTGTATCATAATGGCGGTAATCACATTTTAAATGTTAGCAGTGTAATTTGAAATTCGATGTAAAACTTGGAGCTTAACATAGGGAATGGGATACACAGCGAAGTGTACTTTAAGTTTCCTGCGAACCCACGTCTCTCGCTAGCAGCACCCACAGTGTTTCATCTGATAAGCTGCAGAAATTTGTACTATAGTCACGGAAAGATTTTCACGTGCGGTGCTTCAAGTCGCCCATTACGCACTATTACGAACGAAGCAGGGTTGAGTAGCGATCACGTTACGCAGGTCTACCAATATTCGTGTATGTACGTGGTGGGTGGGTTCTCGGGTTGGAATTTCAACCTGATTATGAACTACCATGGCTTGAATTTTTTTTCATAATTCTTCCTCAGTCGCTCTGGGCCAATGTTAGGATACTATCTTGTAAAGGACCACAACCGTCTTCTTACAAATTCCTGTTCACTAATCTGATATCGAGATTAAATGGCTGGCGATACTGATTCTTATTCTAGTGCTCTAGGACTCAAATGTAAACACGGGGAGTTGTAAACCTGACTGAAGTTCTCCTCGGTCCTTCCCAGAGAGATACGGGGAAATTACTGTCACGCATTCGAGTGACTGTAGACTAGTTTTGGTTTGGTAGTTGGACTTATTATAACCGTCCTCTTAGAGCCCTTACGTTGGGCTCCACTTGATCTCTTGTAACCGTCCCTCCTATCTTCCGCCTGTGGCTCCCTCTGAATAGTAGTGCAGGGAGTGGGAGTCGATGGCCATCGGCCCCTCTGCTCCGATGACCACTTTGATGCTGCCCTATTTGGTGTTGCCGCTGCTGAAGTTGCTAGGTCGTAGCTGGTTTCGGCTTGACCCGTCTCCACCGCTTCTTCTTTCCGTTGAGATTATTAGGAGTTGGATTTCATTATGGGATCTGATGGTATGGGCGCCAGCAAACGGCTAGAGACTGTTTGCGATTCATTGTAAATGGGGTGGGGGCTGGGAAGACGTGAGCATGTGAAAGCTGGCGATGGGTTTGACTAGCTAGTGGAGATGAGTCTCTCCTCAGGTCGGCTACGGGTGAGGCTCGGACAAGTGAGGGTGAAGCACCTCTAACCAACACAATTCACTGTACCACCACAACACTTTATTGTTGTTCTTCTTAGAGACACTAGGCTGCGTAAATTCTCACAATCTGATTTAGTTTCAGCTTACAAGCCGCTGGGGTTACACTTACACTAAAATGCACTCGATCAGCTCGCCAAATTCCTTGGTGCCGCGCTCTTGTTGACTAAGCTAAATCTCAATATGAGTCATTATGAGAGCAAATTGTACTTCTTAGAATTATCCTTTAGCGCCTGTGATGCGGGGTTTGCCTCCGCCAAGTTCAAAACTTGATAGACGACTAAAATCTTAGACTGAAGTCTCTGCCGAGTCAGTCCTAACTGAGTTGTATCTGCCTATTCTCGTCTCCTCCTAATTTCCCTGATAAGCTGATTCAAATAAGGGGAGTTGGCTTAATTTTGGTTCCGGCCAATGACAGATTGTTTTTAAGGGAATTTCGCCCTAAAACACCAAAAGGCGAAATTGACAGCGATGAAACTTATGAGGGGTCGCTAATGATCTCCTGGCACTCCCACTTTTGACTTACGGCTGGGAGAAACTGTCAATTCTCGAATTCCCAAAGTGGCTTGGCGCTCTAAGTCAAATTCTCAATTTATAAAGAAGCTCGGTGGGGTTCCTTGAAGTATAATTTCTGCCCTTTGTGAAAATAACACCAGATGCTTGGACGCAAAGACTAGCAGATGTCCTTGTCCGCGCAAGTTTGGTCTATCTGCTCATCGCCTACTCCGTGTTCTGACAGTGTCTCTTAAACCTTTGTTTCTTCATAATTCTTATTATCTATTCTATCAGCTGCTGAAATAAAAAANCCTTGTTCTTACAGTGTCTAAAACCTTTGTTTCTTCATAAATTCTTATTATTAACTCTACTAGCTACTGAAATAAAAAGGGGGGCACGGATTTCAAAGGTGCGGTTACATTATTGAACATTTGGAGATGTAACTTCGAAGTAACTAACGTTACCCCTAAATTATACACCCCACATTTCACTACAGCAAACACCAAGTCTGCCGAATCTTCACTGGATATCGCTTGGTAACGGTTCCCAACGCCGTAGCTTCCTCAGTTTCCGTGCTCCACGGCTCCTGTCCTCGCCTGCCTGGCGCCAGTCTCACACCTAACTACAAGGGCAGTGGGTGAAATTGCCGCTGTCACTCGCCAGCACAGTCATTTCTGGCTTCAGTCTCTTCGAGATCCATGACCAAGATTTTTGTTCTCTCATAGACATGTACGTTTTTTAAATGGGGCCTGTTCGTCGACAATGTAGGAGTCGGTCTTTCTATGTAGGCGGTAAGTTTGTTTAACCGTAGTTTTAGCACAAATATATGCGCGCTCTCATGGCGTCCAAGTCACTATGGAATTTCTGCAACCTTTGTCAGGGAACTATAATGAGTAGCATTTCTGCAAGATATACAAAGGATTTCTGTCAACGAAGCCTTGTGCAGCAGGTTATGCCTTATTTAACTACTGTGAAACTACATTTAGTCACCTAAACGAACGTAGGCTTGAATGTCGCCAAGTTTAAGCCTCTTATACTTTCTATGCCAGGCTTCTCCTTATCGAGTCCATGTATATTTGGATTTACATGGTTTAGGATTACTTGTGCCTGTCTCCTGCATAATTTGGTCAAGTAGTAAAAAACGCAAGGAATTTTGAAAGCCACACACAACTCGCGGACTTGTATGCACTTGTCAAGATTTGCAATAGCTCGGGGTACCCTGTTCTGCACTCTTAACTGGTACGGTAGCTCCACTTTCGTTCCCGTCTTCACCGTCAGACCGATACATATTCAGTTTCAAATGTAGAACCTGATATGTGGTTTCAGGTGTGTGTCTGAGAACAGGGATGTCTAGTTATTGAGTCTTTCAACTGTGTTCTGACCTCGTATGCATGCCTCCCAGTGCCGTTAGCATTGAATACGAACTCGCGTTGGCATCATTCTTCAAGAGTCTAAACACAGTTTTAGTTATGACAGCAACATTGTCTCAGCGTCTGAGAGCTCTGTGATAATCTGCTGCACCATAGAGTAAGCGAGGATTATGTCATCGCCCCTTTCTTTACCAATAACTTTTCAGCGTGTACAGACTGACAGATTTGATTGCTGCCCTAATGCGTATTCTTTTCGTGCAGACTGTTGCAGTTTCTCTGTGATGGCTGCTGCCGATGCTGCTGATCAGAGCTGCGAAGAGCAGCAGCGAATGATCGATCAGGTGTTGTGTATTTAGGGAACAACGTCCTCTATCCTGACCCCTGTGTTGTCGCCCGCAGGTTTATTCTGCCCTGTAATCCCTGTTTGCATGACTGCAGTCTCTATAACATGTTGGTTACGGCGATTCCCGTCTTGCAGCTCGCATTTGCAGCAGGTTAGGACACTCTCTGGGCACTCACGATGACGATGTCCAACCCCACACCACTGGCAGCGTGGAGGCTGCCTGCAGTGCAACCAGATGTGGCCTAAACCCTGATAAGTATAGCATTTTGTAAGCCCATTTTGGAATGTATAAGCTGCCCGCTACGCGGGATCGAGTTATGTGGCCTCGGAGCCAACCGAACAGAAAACATCTTTTCCAACAGTTCTGTTGTTGGGTGACATCACTATCGGCTCAAGCTGCGCAGAAAACACGGTTCCCAGTGGTACTCCCATTGGCTATCTTGCCTGGAGTAATATATCCCATTCTTGCGTCACTGTTTGTTGTGATGGAACCTAGTAACGGACGTCTCTTCGGATTGAAATGTTCCGGCTTTCAATGGACATGCCACAATAGTGATACACAAACAGGGCACGACCCCAACCTTCCGCATCCCTTTGAGTTCATAATAAACCTGCCGCTGGACCACACATAACTAAAACAGATTAATTGTCTGCACACACAATATCCAGTATGGCTGGAAGTTTCGTGGAAAGTGACAAATCCAGTGGTCGAGCTGTGACTTGTACTAAATGTATTTAGTTGAACAATATTGCATTGCCTTTCGTGGGAGAATGAATATAGTGAGATATCCGAGAAAGTTTTATTTCTCATCAGCCACACTGAGATACATTTCCATATATTTTCTTTTGGGAAAAAGTTATTGTAAATACAAAAAGGCCTAGGCAATGCCCACCCGGCCTCATTTCCATATAGTTCATATATTTCTCACTACTACCATCTATCGGGTAATCTTGCTGCTTTAGTTGTAATATTTTGACCTATACATGAGAATCGTTAGGTTCATACATTGTTTCGGCCTTGGTAAGCTACATATATTTGAAAGATTTTTCTTTTCTACATAAGAATGCCTTGTAATACACTATGTACACATGAACTCCAATCCTTTATTAATCGCCGAATGTGGTTAACTGATGATACACGTCGACGCTATATATAACCTTCCACAGATCTCTATTTTTCAATTACTCTTCCAGCTCATTCAGTGCCCTGGCCTCTTATTCAGTTCCGTAATCATTTTTCACAGACATTAGGACTCCTTGGACGAGCGATCAGCCCTCCTCAAGGCCGCTACCTACACAAAGAACAACACAAACACTAAATAAAAGCAAACACACACACAAAAAATCCATGCCCTGAGTGGGATTCGAACCCACGACCCAAGCGTCCGACCGAGCGAAGACAGTTGATGCCCTAGACTGCGCGGCCACTGTGACCAGCTCAGGTCTCCCTACGCTTCCGTAACCATTACTCTGCAGTCGTCACTTAAATATTCGCATTAATATACACGCAGTAAGCTATGCTAGCGATAAGTCCTTGATTGTGGTTGAAAAGTATCGTAGGGTGTTGCGGCGAGGGGAAGTCCCGAACGTTGGTATCCCCACCATCCTTGGGACTTCTTCCGGCAGTATCAGTGTAGTTACATGTACAGAATTGCACAGATAGCCTTCGCTTCTCCTGGAGTGTGCGTGGTGACTTCATATCCGAAACAAAGTTAGCGCAAGTATCCACTTTGTATTCCCGTGAAGCGTCAGCTGATTTATCTCAGCTTCTTTAACTGTCGCACGACGAATGCAGAACACCGGGAATTAGTATTCTGCTTGATGTTAACTTCGTCAGCAGAAGTCATATGCATGGGATGCGGTATTCATGTATGGAGATTACATCCCACTCCAACCCTTAAAATGTAAAATAAATATCTTCATATTCATGATATGCTATGCTCCCTTACATTTAAGCCCGTGTAACATATTTCGAAATGTTTTGTGGGTACCCTGGGCCTAAAATCCAATATTGTGCTACCGAATTTATTCGCAGCGAAAAGCCGAATCTTTACCATTGAGCGACCGTGATCATTCTCATTTCACGTTGAGTTGCTTTCCATTTTTTTCTCAGGAAAATTAGAACCGAGCGCACAGTATCTGAAGCATGTGACGTCATGACTGATGTCAGTGTATATGTATGTGCACGCCCTCTATTTTTTGGCAATGCACTGCAAAGTGGTACATGAGCAGCTCGTTCTTGTGTATGCATGAACGTACGTACACACATAACAAGGTTTGAAGAGTCCTACATATTTATTATTCTTTTGTGTAAATTCCAGCAATGATGGAGATTAGAATATCTCGGATATAAATATAACTGCGAACCTACTCTCACGCTGAAATCTACGTGTTTAGCGTTTACGAAATAGAGCCAGCCATTGTGTGTTATATGCGGAATTATATTCCATGAAAATGTGTTCATAAATTTTGCATCAAGCAAGGGTTTTTATAAAATTTAATTTAATTTATACTATAATGAACATAATTTTGGGAAAACATATTATTATTGGCCACTGTGCTGTTAAGTTTGCACATAAATAAACACGAATTGAATTGAATTGAATTATCATAATCATCATCATTATGGCTCTCCAGCCCTTTGTTGGGCTTTGGCTGTTTTTTCAGTTTCTTGATCCAATCACAGTTGGTAGGACTGCTTGGACGGGGGATCAGTCTATCGCAAGGCCACTACCTAACACAGAATAAACGCACACAGATATCATGCTTTGAGTGGGATTCGAACCCACGATCCCAGCGTTCCAGCGGCAGAAAAGAGTTCATGCCTTAGACGGCGCGGTCACTGTGATCAGCAAAATCACAGTACGGGAAAGCTAATACACGTAGAATTAAGTAGGCTTACTAAATAATGTGGCAAAGTTAAAATACTTTTGAACTATCGTTTTGTTGTATAAGAACCCATGCATTGCTGAAGTATAGATTAGGCCTACATTTAATTTGTCGGAATACTACCAGGGTCTCAAGTTGTCGCGAAATTTCTACTTGTTGACTTAGAAATCACATTTGATATATGTACTGTTGATTTTGTAAAATTTAAACTGCCTTCCTCAGTGGTCCAGTAGTTAACCCATTTAACTTAGAGCCAGAGGAAGTCTTTGCACGACTGTGATGCTATTTTATATTCTGCAAAAACAACTCAGACTTTCAGCTCTGTAGCTTATGGGCATACAACTTTTCAGGATATTCATATACACCTATAGAAATGTATGAAATTCTAGTAATAATAAATTTATCTCTGCAGACCCCCCAAAATGAATGAGACAGCAATCTGCCTGACACAGAACACAAGGCACAGCTGTATTAAAACAAAGATAACAGGTTCATAGGTTGAATATATCATTCTTTTCATTATTATAATAATCATTTATTTATTTTACATCTAGGATAGAGAAATTCTGAATTACTCTCACTTGAATTCGGTCCATATTATACATAACGGATCCTTTTCCTCTCTGTAAAATCCCGCTGAAGATGGTCTAATAAAGGTTGAAACATGTCTTGGAATTAGAAGAATATGATAGGCAAAACTGATGCACTTCACTTGGTCTACGTTGATTGTACGGTTAGGTTAACTGATTGTAATTTCACGTTCTTGATTATAACTGTTTGTACTCGTACAGTGGCATTTCTTTCATTGCCGTTTATAGTAGGTATTTAGTGTTCTTCCGAAACACCGATGTCAAGAATATGGTCCTGTTACGATGTACAGTTACTAGTAAATAGGTTCGTTTTTGCCGCAATATTTCTTCGAAACACCTTTCACTCTGATAAATATTTAAGGAGTTAAACTTGATATGAAAAAAGACCCAATTAAGACTTCGTGTGTTCATTAATGTTATCCACTTGTAACCAAAAGTGGGACAAATCGACGTATTTTCCTTAAACTCCCAATTATCAAATGTCATTAAAATTTGTTCAGCCGTTTTAAATTTGCTTCATGCGTACAGACAGACGGAAGGACGGAGCGATTTTAATATGAGTTTCGAAAATTGTGAATTTTCCAATAATAATGGAGGCCCGCGTACACATATCACATTCATGACAGGGTTCGGCACCACAGAACGGTTGGGCGGGGCATGGGATGTCAAGGCCACGACAATATTCGTGTCTGCACCATTTCATCACTTGATAATTAAAACGAATGACTGCAGTGTTGTCGTTACACAAAATGTTAGTGGTATGACTGAATTAGGTCGTCCCAGAGGAGCGAAATTATTCGGCGATGATGGTCAGTTGGCTAACTGAGCGTGTATTCCAACGAAAAAGAGCAAATACTCACTGCAGAATATAAAGTATTGTGACAGATTGGGTCGTTTCCAGGGAACGAATAGGTAAACCCGTTCCAATCAACGCGCATCAAACAATAGGACATCCACTGCTAGGTAACAGACCGGTAAACACATCTCGCAGCAACGAAAACGCAACAATAGGGTGTTCATTGCTAGACAATGCATGAGTGGACACGCCTCACAACAATCCAGAATATCTGTTGCTGAGCAATTGATGTTTTTTCTGTGTGTAGTCCGTGCCGAGCCTATATAAGGCGCCGAAATTTAAGGAGAAGAGCGACATAGAAAGTATAGGAGATTTAAACTTGGCGGCGTCAAGCAATACGACCGTTTAAGTGACTATACTGCCATTGTAGCGGAAACTACTAGAAATATGGCATAATCTGCTGTACTGAGCCTGGAATGACAGGGGCCCTGCATATATTGTATTGTAACGTGTTTCGTTACTGAAGACGCCGTAGAGATGGTTAATTGGTTTATTTAACAATCTACAAATAACGACTACAATTAATTATCACAATATTATGGGTTTCCACGCTTTACAAACCCTACAACAAAATCTCTTAACAC
>NW_019739253.1:415297-433883 GCF_002891405.2 Cryptotermes secundus
GCTCGGCTCACTTCGGCTCCTCTCGTGACGTCACCGCGCGTTGCGCGTTGCATAGCTACCAGGATGCGGGGTGATTACTCGCCTATTACGCGAGCGCTACGCTACCGCTACGTGCAGCTGGGGAGGTAGGGGTCAACATGTCACACTATATACCATTTGCAAGTTAGCTCCTTTTTCTTGAAATACGGGTTCCGAAGAACACCTGTGACTCTTTCTTTCGGACCGTAGGCCCATCAGCTCACTGCACAGTTTTCTGTGCAACCCCTACTCGAAACACTCGCTTCAATGTCACAGTAACACGTTTTGTTTAAACACTGTATAAACGTCATGCAACCCAACATCTCCCTGCCTAGGCATTTTCCACGTTTACAAGTATATTTTATACATTTATCCATGGCTTTAAATGACATCTGCAGCTCTAATTATGTGTTTAGACTGGAACTGTAGAATGATCAGTGAACAGAAAATTTGAACGGATGCCGAAGTAACCAACCCTTGCTTAATTTGAGGTAATGTACTCGTTCTGTTCTGGCATTTACCTCAAGGGTCTGAGAAGTACCAAAGGAAACCTCAGTCAAGATAGTAGCTGTCCTGGCCGATTCGAAGCAGGCATCTCCTGAATACAATTCAGAAGGATTGTTGCCTGAACCAGTTCCCTCCATCACAATTTTTCAAGTTCAATAGCTCTAACGTGGAAGTCACGTGGAATGTAACAGGAGCAACAGCGCCATTGAACAGAGAGCTTGAAGTTCAATATGGCGACAGATCTTTGAAAGGATTGCAGACTTTATTCAGATTTCTAGGAAAATGTGAAATCACATGACGGATGTATGAATTATTCTGTTGTGTGAAAGGAAACTGACGAATTACCGTAACTTGATGGTTGAAATTTCTAAGATGATGTTTTACAAATAGTGTGTTGTTGGTTGTCCCCACGTGGAGGTACGTAGGAATAATTCCACCGTAGCCCTGAGAATCGTAGAAGGTGACGAAATATGAATCCAGTACCTGAGGGCATAACTGGGTCACTCGCTCACTGGAACATATAAATATAGAGACTTCCTCCTCGAGGTTGGAGGTTGGACGCAAGGCTGACGACCTTCCTCTTTAAAAAGTTACTATTGTGAAATACAAAGGAGTGAAAACCGGTTAGTCTGAGGAAGGCTATGACTCAAAAAAGAGCTGTTTTGCCAATGATGATGGTATGATATTTGTTGGCGGTTTCTGTGTTCTGATGTATAACACTGTAATGCCTGATGACAGTCAACAGACGTTCCGGCGGGAGCAGTAAGCAGACAGAAACCTGCAAGTAGCAGGCTGAGATAGTAGAAGGCAATAATTCAATTCAGTTCCCTGTCTGTGTTCTTACTCAGCAATAATAAAGTATGCACAAGCAAAGAAACAAAAATAAGCACGTGCACACAAAAAGAACACAACAAAGCAACTTGAATTGTTTAGACGGTAACCACAGTTCAGTGAGTGCAATAATTCCAACCATTATGAAGTAAGGAGAGAGATAAGTTTTTTATGGCAGAGAACGTAAACAATCAATCTGAAGGTAAGCGTGGTAGTGTCATATCTTCCAGAGGAACATGAATTAATCCACCCTTCAAGGGTCGAAATAACTAGGACTACTACGTGTGATGTTACATAGAGTTCTGAGTTAATTCTGCACCTCTCGATACACAAAACGCAGATTATCCACGAGCTCATATCAGACGACTGGCCACATCGCCAGAACTTCCCTGTTTTAGATGACGGACTTAGATCCCAGATTCCTTCCAAGCCTCTTCGGATGAGGCCAAGTTTCAGCAGTTGGAAGAAGCCAATCGGTACAACATTCCCATATGGGCTCTGAGAATCCGCCCAGCCACCGACGATTGGCACGAGATACTTCTAAGGTGAACGTCTACTGTGGTTTAATAAATAACAGAATTTATTCATTCATTTATCAATGGTTCTAGAGCCCTTTGTCGGGTCCTCACCACTTCTATTCAGTTTCGTAATCCTATACAGAGTCGGCAGGACACCTTGGACGGGAGATCAGTCCAGCGCAAAGAAGCTACAACACAAAGAGTGAACAAACAAGCACAGACAACCACGCCTCTAGTGGGATTAGAACCCACGATCCTAGTGTTCGAGCGGGCGAAAACAGTTCATGTGTTGAAACGTGCGGTCACCGGGATCGGCGAAGGACAGGATTATTGAAAACTTTATTGCCGCAGAGACCGTAACAGATAGCGCACAGCTTCACACGTTGCAACGGTTAGTGTACCACCAAGCAGCGGATTTGCAGCCGATCTTCCTGTAGTAACAGCATACCCCCTTCCTCCCCCACCGGAATTTGCAAGCTCGAGGTTCCCGGATTGCTGGATTTAGGGGCCACAAATTTCGTCTCAAGTCACTCCACTGGATTAATTTGCATGCGTCAAAGTTCGAGTATGCGCGACCACTGTGCATGACCATCCAGCGTTACAATCCCGCGTGCGTGATATACCGTATTTACGCATGTATAGGCCGCACATTTTTTGTCAAAAGTTCAAGAGGAAAACTGGGGTGCGGCTTATATTCGAAATATTCGAAATCACACTTCATTTTAAAAAGAATTATATTCATAATTAGTAATACAGAATGTTCTACTCCTGAAATAATATTCCAAGAAAATTATTTTTTCTATAATTTCTGTCTGAAAATTGTGCTGCGGCCTATACACGCACGCGGCCTATACCTGCGTAAATACGGTAATTATTGCAGTAGCTCCTTATATGTTGGACAGAATATGTCAGAAATTGAGTACAATCCTGGCATTGTTCGCGCCGCAAATTGGTCACATCTTGACATTTACTAAAGAGTGCAATCTGTTACAGAAATGAATTCTTTGAGTTTCTGATCCTGCAAACTGCATTATTTAAGTTGTTATATTTTCCCCGCTGTGATGGTCCGAAATGGGGAGCTTTGGCGGAGCCGTTCTTTGTATTTAAAGCAAAATCTTGTGTTGTGTTCGTTGCCAAACAAACATTTAGCCGCGGAGGGAACATTTGTAAGAGGGATAAAGGCTTCGCACACATTTTCATAAATTTATGAGACAGGGAACTCTGTCAGTGGCCTATAATCCTAAATTCATGTTTCAGATTTCTGTAAGCAGGTATCCATATTCGTGCAGCTAATCCTCTTGTCGCTACGTGTAATTGTGAATTGTCGATGTGACCGAGAGGCAAATGGGCATTTGCATGACGAGCTAATGTAATCCTCTTCCCTCTCTTTTTCTTCCCGAATCACGAAGCCTATGGATCTTATTTTTAATCCCATTGAATGCTAAAATTATTGTCCTCCACTTTAAATCCTTTTTAATAATATTTCCTTAATATATCAAGTTATATTTTTAAACATAAACACAGAATATATACATTGGAAATTCAGTGACAGGTAGACATTTTATAACTTAAATATTCTATTCTAATTAAATAATTTTGAATAGATTTGTGCAAAATTTTCATGTCTTTTTACTCGTTTCAAGACATGTCCTAGACTCTTCGCGGAAGGTACAACAATCGCAGACAGGTTATTACTAATTACTTACTATGTGTGCTCCTTATTTTAAATGTGTTTGTTTTGTTGATCTACAAGACTAACAACATTATTTCTGACTTTATCTGTCGTCATTTCCATCGAAGTCCTTATTTAGAAGAGCTTCCAGGTCCCAAATTTCTATATTTTTTTCAGGACTTGATATTTTGGTTGGGCTATGAGTAGGAGAAATCCCGCTCAGGGCATGGATGTTTGTGTGCGTTTTTCTGTGTTTATCTACAGGTAAAGGCATTGCGACGAGCTGATCACTAGCCCAAGGAGTCCTACCGTATGTGTATGATCTAGAAAAACCGAAGTGAACGGAGTTCATGGAGGTAGGCCTAACTGGGGCTGTTGTGCCAAGGGGGGGGGGAGGAAATGAGTAGGAGAAGCAGAGCCGCTAATAGGCTTGCCTTTTACATTCCTAGCACTAATGATTTGCTACTTAGTGCCGTCAGACCGAAACCTAAGTACGTACTTCGCTCGAACATCACAAGCTACCAAAACATTTCTTTAACAGAAGTTTCATATTGTAATAGTATATACATTACCACGCCAGACTTTAGAACCACAGATGAAACGGCTCGTGTGCTTTCCACTGCGAGTGCCTTGGTTTTAGTCATTTTAGATTAAGAAGAAAGACAAAGGTGAGCGACCTACAGAGATACGAAAATCTAGATTCTCGAAAATTATTGAATTGGTTAAAATGTTACTAGGAAGGGGGGGTCAAATAGATATTCTGGTAATAAAAGCCTGTCTTGTGTTATAAAATAGGAATGCTGGCTAAAATTCTCTGAAATCGATCGCAGAGTGAACGAATTTTCGAATCCAGCCTCATTATAGGACTTCGTTTGTTCTTCAAGTATTACCTCCAATATTTATCGCATACATGTGATGTAAATATAGCGAAACCTCAATTTAAGTTGAGATAACTGATCGCAGATACAAAGGGTTCGTTTTATATTGTCGGGCTATTCCTTTGCAACTTTTTAATCGCTCTATATTACATCCTGCTTATTTCAAAGTAGGTCTGTGTAATGTCATATGGAATCAAATATGTCGGTTGCAAAAGAGAATATTACAAGCAGCTGGTATTGTTCGCTCTATGTGGGAACTGGAAACTGATCCGTTATATCGATTCTAATCTCGATAGAGCTACGTAGCAGCCACATGAGCATCATGGCCAATCTCAACCAAGCGGATTATGGAAATCAGGATATAACCCTGGACCACAAAGGAGTTGGATTATTGCGTAACGTTCAGTTCACATTCATTGGTAAACGATACGGGGAACATTTTACAAAAATGGAAAATTTTGCCTGCAGTAGATCACACACACTTTCCACTAGAATGATTTGCTATATTGCATACGTCATCCGCTGTAACATACTTTTATTGCAAATACAATGCTGCTTTTGCAGCTGGAATGTTGTCACGTGTAGGGTGGTACGTGTGACGAGAATGACGGGTTCCAGTTCGGATGATTGGATTTATTATCACTTCGGTTAAAACCTCCCTTAATCACGTTTAAATAGAGCGCGCTATCACTGAATTACACACACCCCATAGTTCACTGTTACACGCACTAGTCCTCTCCTAGTAATGCAATTATAATACTGGAACTAGCGCTTCAAATCAATCCAAATATTACACATAAATAAAATCTTCAAATCACACTGTATATCCTCACAGGCTGAGCTCTTGTATTCTTCTGTAGTCCTCCTCCCAATACGAGCTTCCAGCTTACGACTGACTGTCCCTGTCACTCTGAACTTACGGCTCACAGCTCTCGTTATATAGTCGCAGCATGGACCGCACAGAAAACAGTCTCTCTATTGTTGAAATCTGATTACTGGGTCGTTTCATAGCAACGGTCTCGGAGTGGACCCCATAGAAAACCAGTCACCTCCGTTGACAGCAGTATTGCGTCAAAGTAAATTTATGAACTCATTTTCCGAAAAAATTCCCTCATGGCAAAGCTTGCCTGGGAAATTCAGTAGTACGTTTTTTCGAACTTCTTCCACACACATATGTCAACAGAACTAGGAGGTTAGTAATACGCCACACTGTGGACACATTTAGACGGGACTCAGTTTGGGTTATCGGGTATGCCACCTCAGGTGTTTCGTGCGTTTCCTCGGTCATTTTTTTCGATGTAGTAATATTACATTGTACCATCCTGTTGCACTTTCCACTGAGTGGTTTTAATTAATTCTGCAGTTTCATGTCCAATAATTTGTTAAAACTTAACAAAAACTAGTCACTATACAAGTTTTCACGACATGTTTCGACCGAATTGTTCATAATCAAGTGTTAAAAGTGAATGCATACACAATAACAAATGAAGCAAAATAAAGGAACTAAACATTGTATAAGACCCAGTACACATTGTATCATAATGAATATAACAAAAACTGAAGCATAAGTCACTCAAAAGGCCATAAGTAAAAAAGTAAAAGTAAAGGTATCCCTGTAACAGGCCGTGGAGGCCCCTAGGGTTGTGAGGTGTTGAGGTCCCCACATTTTCTAGAAAATAGGCTCATAGATCATGGCAAGGTTGTCAGCCCTACGCGCCACTCGCCCTGTACCACCAAGAATATACCAGTACTCAATTCTGTTACAGGCTGAGTCGACCCCAGGGCCATAGTGCGGCTGAAAGAATTAGGTCTATTGAAAAAATCCAATGGCCTCATCGGGATTTGAACCCTCGACCTTCCGGCTTGTAGCATAGTGCCACAACCAACTACGCTACCGCGTGCCCCTCAAAAGACCACAAACCCAACAAAAATAGAGGCGCCTTTTCGCTAGATTTTTTGTGTCTATATTTAGAATATATTCAGATTTGTTCTGAAAAGAGTTACATGTCCATTTGGCTACAATGGTGCTGTAATTTACACAGCATGCCATAATTCTAAGATACAATTTCCATTAAACTATTCGGTTTCTGGGTTTGAATGTTGTGGCTGCAGTTCGATGTCCAATTAAGCTGAGTGCACATAACAATGTACCGGTCCAAGACACGAACTGTACCTCCCACGCTGCTTGCGTGTGTAGCGCCTCCGTGCGGTCCAGAACCCCTCCTGCTTCATATACTGGAGATTCCGGATTCAAAATGGCGCTGCTCGATTCATATTTAACACACCAAAAAAAAAGTAAATTATGTAACAGGACAAACGTGGGAGGAATGTAGGAATACATAAATAAGGCCATCGACCTCGTTACCGTCGAGGACGCTTCGATATCCAAGAACAAGATGCCCGATATATATCAGAGTAGAATTAAATATATATAATAGACATAGGCCGTCACCAGCGTCGAAATTTGCTTCTTCTGCAACTATGTAAATTGTAACGAGTGTCGTGATGATATGTGCCTTGAGGTAGGAGGTCGTGAATGTGGGTTATATTGACACTAAAACACAAAATTCTCTTTGAAGACACGTGATAGCATATCGATCGTAGATACGTTAAAGTAACCTCACGTAACCTTGAATTGTGCGTATGTCAACTGACGTGACACGAAAAACAAATCTGGCCAGAGATATGGAAAAGCGCATGCGCAGCAGAGACCGAAGGATGATCGGGTGAGGCCAGCTGCGCCTTCACAGAGGCAGACGCTGCGTTGGGAACTACGTTCTAGACTAGAACTGCGAAGCTGGAACTTTGCATGTTCCAAAGTACGAAATGTCACCGGCTCAGATTTGGTCTGGATGGTGGGCCGAACAAAATGTTCACGGATGTAAAACACTTCTCTGCTAAGTGATCTTTATTTCTGTTCCGGTAAAAATGTGTACAATTTGTCTGATATTATTAGTTAGAAAGCAACGTATTACATGATTTTTTTGTTATATAGTCCCATTTTATTTTCAATCTATATTAGTACATTCAGCAAGTTGTTATGGTGTACATGACTTGAAGAGATCTCATTTGCACTCTTCTTTAGTGGGTAGGCTTGAGGGAGAGGCCGATTTAACTTGTATAGGAGTCCCGTGTGCCATACTTTGTCAAATGCTTGCAAGATGTCTAAAAATGCTGCCGAACAGTATTGTTTGTTATCTATGGCTTCATTTATCTTTCGTATAATTCGGTGTGTCTGTTGTATTGTGGAGTGTCTCTTCCTGAAGCCAAACTGATGATTTAGTATTAATCTTTCGACCACAGGCAAGATCCTTTTTAGGAGAAGCTTTTCAAATACTTTAGATACAATGGGTAATAGGCTTATTGGCCGGTAAGATGTTAACTCGTTAGGAGGTTTACCTGGCTTTGGTATGAGAATGATCTGTGCGACTTTCCATTGGGCCGGGAAGTATCCTTTGGATAAAGCTGCATTGAATGTTGGGTGAGATACTTTATTCCAATAGGAGATAGCTCTTTAAGGATTTTGCCAGTGATGAGGTCGTATCCTGATGATTTTTTAGGATTTAAGCTGGTGATGATTTCTTGGACTTCAACTCTCTTAAAGCGATTGGGTGGAGGTTCAAGTTGATTGGGGGTGTTCAGAAGTTGTGTAAGTACTTCTTCCTCTTCGGGTTTATTTTCTGTGATATGCGGCTGGAAAACTTTTGTTAGGTGTTCTGCGAAGGAGTGTGCTTCTTCGACATTGCTTTTTGCCCAGGTTCCTTGTGGTGTTCTGAGGGGTGGGGAGAATTTCTTGACCTGTTTTATTCTTTTGGTCACTTTCCACAAGGAGTAGTCGGTGGCTTCTGTTGGTGTGAGACCGTGCAGGAACGTTTGGATGCAATCGTTTTTGTTAGTGTTGAGGAGTTGTTTGAGTTCCTGTGTTGCTGCATTAAGTAGTCGTTTGCTCTCTGGAGTTCGTAAATGGAGTCAGCTCCTTCGGAGCCTTCTTTTTTTCTGTGATTTTCCGTTTAATTAGTATAGGACAATTATATGTCTTAAGTGTGTCTGTGAGTTCTGGTGTTGCGTTCCAGCCTGCCCACTATTACATGAAGTGGTGAACAAAATAACACAATTCGACATTTTTATATCCGAAAATGAGGTTCCAATAGCGGGGAAAATTCTTCACACGTGACGAAAACAAAGACAAACACCCTGGTTTCTCGTTAAATAAAAGGTTAATCGATACATATTTTCCGAAAGAATGTGAACCTTTTCTCTGACACTGAGGGAAGAACATAAACTGTGGATGTCTAAGAAAAGGTCTCTTAGAAGAGGATAGAGGGGCCCTAAATATATACACAATTTAATAAAGGGCAACCGCTCTAACGCCCTTTATTTTCTGATGTTGGTTGGGTTCCGGTGGCAATGAAAGTCTTCCTCAGGATCGTTTGCGGGTCTTGGATTATGGGACAAAGGGTAATGATATTACGACTGCACACATTATAATCGCTTACTGGTTTAACATATTATTTGCAGAACACGTCTGTCCGTCGGAATGACCAAATTAGAAGTCCCCCTTGAAGCCCGGACTATATCCTTGAGTTTGGGGACATTAATTCTCCCACCCTCGCAGATATATTCCATCATCGCTTCTAATTCGATCATTCAAACGGAAGGCGGGTGTTACAACTTTGAATCCTCCAGTACCCTCTCACAATTATATCTTCGAAGCCGCTGGTCCAGCGATATTCCCAACGATTCCTGAGACCTCGCTGGACTGCAGCTGCGAAGTGTAATATTTCAAACGATAAGCGGCATCCTTTGCTCATAATNTTTATATATCGTTATCCCTTAAATTGTTCTGATTTCTGATTGTTCTGATCAGATTTCTCTGTTTCTAATTCCCTTCTGTATGGCTTCATATGAGTAAGATGGAATAATCCTCTCATCTTTCCTGNGGTTAACGACGGATATTTTCAAGGTTGAACCGAACGGTAACGTACGGTGGGTAGTGTGGTAATGTAACGGATTTGATCAACGCGTTGCCAGACAACAGCTCTGTAANATACAAACTTTTCCATGCCAACTCCCAAAGCTGCTCTCAAGGCTCGTATAAATGCCGCTAATGAGTTCCGAAATCCATATGGNACATGAATTAGTAGAGGAAGTTGAATTCTCTATAGATCCTATCGACGAGCCAATAGACTGGTTGGATATCGATCACATGATATGTGTTTACTGTAATGATCACGTGACGTGTATTTTCTGTAATGCATGCCCGTTCCTGGGCTATGTAACAGCAGAATTCATAAACAGCAGTGGTAGTAGTAGTAGTAGTAGTAGCGGCAGAAGCAAGCAAACAAGAGGATAGCAGTAAGCTGGAGGAGCACAGCAACCAACCAGCAAGCTTGAGGAGTACAGAAGAGTACAGAAAGTCAGCCTGTGAAGACTTTGTATATGCTGTAGTGCAGTGATATCGGGAGTGTGTGATTTAGTGAGACTTCTATAGGTCCTCCATTATAAACCTATGGAAACTAGTGCAGATAGGCTGGAGAGATTGGAGTGGAGTAATTTGTAGCGTGAAAATCAGTAATGATGTAACCATTACTTGTAGTTACGACCTGGAGGTGGTTAATAAATCCCATTACCAATCCGAACCTCGTGTTAATCACTGTGACACGTGACAGCATTATCTAAAAAATGGGTGCTAGTCACACGAACGCCAGAGCCAACTCCTCCAATGGTCGTACAGCCAAAGAAAGCTGCGGAGGAAAGGTTGTGGTTCGAGCAACGCACTACCACCGAAACGTCAGAAGCACGGACATCTATGAAAACCTACTAGGTCAGTGGATAAGACGAAAAGGTAGTGTCGAGTATTTCCGACCCTCACCTGATTTAACACCACGTGACATTTGTGGGGGTTCCTGAAAGATATGTATATTGTAAGAAAACACAAAAATTTTTGAGAAAAATTGAAAAGCCATATATCTCTATCCCAGTGAATACGTCGGCCATGGTTGCTCGTGCACTGGCCCGCCAAAATAAGAAGTGTCTGCAGGCTAAACGTTGGCAATTTGAGCACCTGTTCTAGTTCAGCATAAGTTGCAGCCATCCCCTTCTTTGTGTATGATTACCAATGCATTGTTTAATCAGATATTTTGTTCGTTCAAATATGTGTGCATTATATTCGGTTCACCTTTACTTGAGCTTAAGAGAGATCAGATAATAAGAGACAGACGAAAATTATAGAGGAATCCATGATCTGTACACTTCTTCAGATATAATTAGAATGATCTGGTCTCTCGGTTCCATTCAGTGCTGAGCATTCTTGAGTAGCTGAGCGATTGTAGGCTTCTGGAGAAAGGCTCGACTCCGTGGAATGCGTTAGTTACTTTTCCGAGGAATAGAGTCTCAACTGGGAACCATATTTCACGGCAAGGCATCAAGTGAGTATTGTGCAGAACATAAATATTTAGCAGTGTGTCTCTTTACCAGCGCCGTGAATATCTAAACTCTAATAATTTGGAAACTGATTAGGTTATACAAGACCTCTAACTTCTCAGTACCATAGAGACGAAAAGCCTGAGATATGCCGATGGCTGTTCAACTTGTTACCTATGAAACTTGAGCCATACTGTTTCGACATGTTTGGCTGTCAGCATCAGATTATGCAAGTGTATCCTATGACATAATGAAGACAATGTAACTGAATTACTTCCGGGTTGTGTACTCGCATATCATTACCAACTTGACATGCATCATGCACACAAAGTGACTTGTGACGTCGTTAATTTGGGTTGAGATGTTATACTCACATATTTCTCTTATTTGGCTTGAAGTTTCCCATGACCCACTAACTGTAGATGCAACATGTCGATAGACATGCATCTTCCGTAGTTTGATGAAACCAGCATTATCTACTGACACATGAAGTTGCGAGCTAAACAATGGATACAATGTATTGTCATTCATCAATAACCTTTCTGCAATATAATTTACGGGTTTCACGCGCGGAAAACCAACTTCACTTTCTGGGAGGTATAAAAAATTAAGCCGAACCTATACGTACCATAATCTGTTCCTTGTAAATTACTTTTGTATTGTAAATTTTAGTAGAGACCCTAATTTACTAATTTCACACAGTTTGCCGATTGTAGATATGCTAGTACTGATAGAGATCAAGGCTTTAATGCCATAATCGCTTGAGGTTAGTTAAAAATAGCAGTTTCATCTTTCTGTTCTTATTTTAAAAAAGAAGACTGGATTACTGTTTTAGATTTATGTGATTGTCCCGTCATAATAATATTTGAACAAACTGATGGATTCTTATGGATTTTAGTGCGAATGTAATACCTGTATGGATCATCCCCAATTTCTATCTTTCATTTCGAATTCTTATGAATCTTGGTGCGGATAGTGTCAATAGGAGCCTTCTTCACTTCCATCTTTAATTTCGTATGATACCCAATGCTGACATGGCGACTGCGANCTGCGAATGTAATACCAGTATGGATCATCCCCTATTTCTATCTTTCATTTCGAATTCTTGTGAATCTTGGCGCGGATAATGTCAATAGGGATCCTTCTTCACTTTCATCTTTAATTTCGTATGATACCCAATGCTGACATGGCGACTGCGACCTATAATGTAGTGGAAACAATTGTACTGCCACGGAGGGTAGAGAGGTGACATACTCGTATCTTCGAAAGTTGTCAACTTAATGTTTCTGAATATTAAGCTAACCTTGTTGCAGCCGCGCAATCCTTATTTAGTTTTCCGTCTGATGATGGCTGCAACCAATAAACAATTTGGAACGGGAATGTAAAATATTGCATGGAGATGGGTCATAAACACATCCACAAATTTTATTTTGTGACGGAACATGACAATTTGCGAGGCAGCGCGTTGGTAAAAACAGATTCCCGCTGCAACTGATACGCTAGTGAAGGTCCAGACGTTGTCACGGTTTGACACACATTTCCGTGGCAACGAATATTAGCAAAGACACGGTTTCCTGTGGCAACACAGAATAAGAGAGGAACCGTTTGAGATGATGACTTATATTCAGGCAGCAGAGAAATTATAAAAGAATAGCAATTCATTCGTAGGGAAGACTCGTCAGACAGATGTCGTTCATGCAGTTCAGTGTGTGAGCAGGAATTCTTCGTCACAGCGGAAGAGAAGGCACTTGTGGTCTAGTAAGGGATAGAGCAGTCGTAGTCAGCCATTGATTGTGAGCTGTCATCATTGTAAAGAAGTGCCAATAAATCCAATCATCTAATCCAAAACCCATTATTATTAGTCACGCCAACCCCTCATGCACGACAATATGAAATATTGTCATGTGTTAGTAATTACATCCATGTAGTAGATGCGAACCACTGATGTTACTAATGTTTTTTTTTTCAGACTGTCAGCCATGTCAGTTGGTTCAAAGTGAATGACGTTTCCCATTATAGAAACAGAGAGATTCCCTGAAACGTCGGTTATTTCTAACCAGTTGGCATGGTTGATGGGTCAACAAGATTTTGTTATCTTTAAGGGCCGTGAATGCTTCAGATATTTCTTTGATGTTATGTCTGGAAAGATTAGCTTAGTCGGAATCTGTAAAAGTGTAGGGTTCTTGTGCGTACAAATCGCCACGTATAGATGTCACTCTTCTCATTATGTAAGGGAGGAAAGTAGCAACAATAAATACACCCGAGAATTTGTTGTTCAGGAAGAAAAGAGTAGAGAAATTTACTTGTTGATAACAAAATTGTTCAGAAGAATGCCGTCTTCTGGGACGTGGTGCCGTGTAGCTTTTGTGTGGACCGATGTTTCGGAGGAACGTATCGCCTCCATCTTCAGGTCAGAAAAATCCGCGAGCCACGAAGCAGTGTGAGTAGGTGGATGCAGTCTGCGATACGTTCCTCCGACACGTCGGTTCACACGCGATTTGCCAGTCTGACCTCTATTCTTTCTGACGTTCCAATTGCTCCATTATTACAATTAGTGCGTGCATTACCAGATGCCGCCAAGTTCAAGTATGTGTTACTTAGAATTACCCCTGTTGAGAGCCTGCAGAAAGTTCCATCACATCTTTGCTTAGACGTCTCCAGCGGATGACTTAGGCATGCTGATAGGGGGAACCACAGTATGGATCTAGTTGTTCCTTTGTTACCAAAGGCAAGTGACGGCTCATCACTCCGCGCTGTCCGTGTAAACAACAGTGCTCGCACATCACCAAGATGGGGGGAAAGGGTAGTCTTGTGGAAGGCCGAGATGAATAGGATTTGATGTCTTGTGTGAAGCGAGGTTTATATATATACATACACATCTGCACTATCCCTGCTATGGCCTTATCGCAATTACACAGGACGCGAGCTCCACGCTGCAATTTGTCAGCCACCAAAAGTTCCCGAATTAATAACCCAATACTCGAGGCTAAGAACACCTTCCTGACTCAGCTGCAACAAAATGAACAAAAATAATTTCAATTTGAGGATTAACAACTCGGCTTTTATGTAAATTAACGATAAATTGTAAACAGTTCTTGCTTGTTGCTTGTGTTAATATGAAGTATTTATTACCTCTTATATGATTGGGGTCATGCTGTAGCGTAGTTGGTTGAGGCACTATACTACAAACCGGAAGGTCGCGGGATCGAATCCTTCCAGCCGCACTGTGGTCCTGAGGTCGACTCATCCTCTAACAGAAATGAGTACCAGGAATATTCGGGGAGGGGGGTAAAGGGCGACCGTCGCGTAAGGCTGACAAATTTACCGCCATCTGCGAGCCGATTGTCTAGAGAAATTGTGGGAGTCTCAACCTCTCACAACCCTATAATTATAGAAGAACATATAAGTAAGCACAAAATTGAAGCAGTTTATGTACGCTGTATCAGAACATTTACACAGTTAAAGTAAAAAGGTAAAGCTATCCCTGTACCAGTCCGTGAAGGCCCACAGGGTTGTGAGACGTTGAGGGTCGCACATTATCTAGACAATCGGCTCAAGGATGGCGGTAAGGTTGTCAGCCTTACGCGCCGGCCGCGCTTTACTCCCCAGAAAAATTATTTAATTAATTCCTGGTACTCATTTCTGTTAGAGGCTAAGTAAACCCCAGGGCCTAGTGCGGCTGGAAGGATTAGGTCAACTGAAATAAATCCAATGACCTCATCGGGATTTGAACCCGCGAGCTTCCTGCTTGTAGCATAGTGCCTCAACCAACTACGTTACCGCGTGCCCCCGTAGTCAGACGTACCTTACATGTCTATGTAGTCATCCCTGTTCTTATTCCTATGTGCATGGTGGTCCGCAGTTGGGCCGGAAAGTGTTCTACAGGGCCTGCCTTCCTTTGCTGATGCTCCTTCAGACGCAGTTCTGTCCATTGGGTTCCTTCTGATCCGCTCATCAATTTTCTGCTTAACCTCGACGCCGTTTCTTTCGAAGGCCGTTCAAAACGTCCGTAATTAGTTAACAATGCTAATGCTCCTTCATTCATTCCACCTAGTCGTAAGTTTTCTTGTTTCGTGTGGTACGCTGTAATGTACAGTTATTTATCCGAAGATTTTATCAGTTCTTACACAAACTCCGGACTGCAGATCGGCATTCTGTACCAGTGAAGCAGATTGTACTAAATGCGTTACAATATTCGCTACTGACGCCATATCCAAGAGACAATAAAAACTAAGTGCAAATGGGGAAACGGTTATATTTTTAAATCTTCTTTGGAGATATGATTTTGATCTAAATAAAAAAAATAATCTTTATATTGTCACGTGTTGGGTACGTCAATGTAGCTATAACTTCACACCGTCTTGGATGTAGCAAATTTATTGAACACTCGCTCTTACAATTAAACAGTTCACAACTTTACAACTACTGCCATCAACAGTTTCACAAATACCTCTCCTGCTTCTATTTACTCCGGCGAATGCTAGACTGCAACTGACTGGTTACTCTCCTGTTATGTAGCTTCTGCACTGACAACACAGAAAAGAGTTACGTGATAGCTACCACTGTTGCGTAACGTCGTGTTTACAGGCGTTGCTGAGGAACGCTGCCGAGAGTTGTTTATTGCTTCATAGTAACCGCGGTGTCCCCTGTTACGTCACCGCGGAGGAGGGGGACGGAGTGTTGACTGGTCTGTTACCGTAGCAGCGGCAGTTGCTCCCATGCTGTTACGACACCCCTGGTAGGGGAGGGGGGTGTTTACCGAGCGTTGCGCCGTCCACGTCACAATATCTTTCCGCAGCAGCATTTGACAGAAGGGACCATTTGCCATAAAGCAACATTGCAACTGCGAGAAATACATTCAGTTAAACGCTAACAATTCAGTAAAATAGGAGCTACAGTAAGGAGCGGAAGCTATGATGTGGTCAAGAGAAGAATATATAGAAAGAAATGATCATTATTTTGTCAAAGGAAGAATCATTAGACTACCTGATTTCCAAAAGACTGAAGATTAAGATATAACCCTAAATATTTAGGTTTTGAGACACGCTTTGTATGGTTGTAAAACACGACTTCTTTCTTTCGGAAAAGAAAGCGTTACGAATATATGAAGAAGCGCTGATGAAAATTTGTTCATTGTCTTTAAAATATTTTACAAGGCCTACGTATTGTAAGCACTTGCAGAATGTTAGGAAACGCGTCATCACTTGTGTAATGTTGCATACTTTGTTCGTCGGGATGAGATTTCGGCAAGTTCCGCTTGGAGTTAAGTAATCACAGTCATTATATGGGCACCCATGTGACTTCGGTATTTCTTATCGGTATTAAATATCACTCAGAAATCTTATGGTCCGTGTTATTGCTTGAAACATAAAGCGTAGGCAGAGGAAAAAGAGATGGATCAGATCCAAGACCCTGTGTTACAAATTATTCTCCAGCACTGCTTTGGCCATTCAAATCATTTTTAGATTGTACTACCACTACAGACTTCTCTCCGGAGATAGGGACTAGCTCTATCTATAGGACCCAACTGAGTAGGCTTTACCTGAAGACGGAGACAGAATCCAGTCTCTGAAAAGCTGTTTTGAAAAATGAAGAGGACAATGCATTTAGATAAAGACAAGACGATGTGTCGTGTAGTGCGACATCAGGTAGCAAAAAGGTGTCGTGTAATGTAGTGTAGTATGATGTAGTATGATGTAGTATGATATAGTTTGATGTAGCATGGTATAGGTAACAAATAGGTAGTAGTTATAAGGAATAATTTGATTCTTTTAATTAACATATACATGAACTTTCGAAATCTTTAGATGTCCAAACCGCAGTTGACAGCAAGAAATTATGTCTTGACCTCGACCTCTGATAAGACCGTCACAAACACACATGTTATGACTAGACAGAGGGGTTGAGAAGTATCTCGGCCTGGGTTCAAAAGGTCATATTACCAGCTATGCAAATGCTCATTATATCCTTGTATGTTAAGAAATGAGAGACTGAATTTTAATTGTAAACTGTAACGGGAGAGACCAACAACAACTGGTCGAGTGTACATCCATTGTACTTGAAGATTTACTTATTCTATTTCTGAAGATTCTAATTAAACTATTTTCTACACTTAACTTTCTTCATCCTTTGAATTCCTTCGACTCTAGTCAAGACCAGAGTCCTTATCCCACGAACTAATTGGAACCTTGTATAAGAAGATAATTATACGACGTCTTATGGTGATGCCCCGANGAGGGGGGTGTTTACCGAGCGTTGCGCCGTCCACGTCACAATATCTTTCCGCAGCAGCATTTGACAGAAGGGACCATTTGCCATAAAGCAACATTGCAACTGCGAGAAATACATTCAGTTAAACGCTAACAATTCAGTAAAATAGGAGCTACAGTAAGGAGCGGAAGCTATGATGTGGTCAAGAGAAGAATATATAGAAAGAAATGATCATTATTTTGTTAAAGGAAGAATCATTAGACTACCTGATTTCCAAAAGACTGAAGATTAAGATATAACCCTAAATATTTAGGTTTTGAGACACGCTTTGTATGGTTGTAAAACACGACTTCTTTCTTTCGGAAAAGAAAGCGTTACGAATATATGAAGAAGCGCTGATGAAAATTTGTTCATTGTCTTTAAAATATTTTACATTTCCTACGTATTGTAAGCACTTGCAGAACGTTAGTAAACGCGTCATCACTTGTGTAATGTTGCATACTTTGTTCGTCGGGATGAGATTTCGGCAAGTTCCGCTTGGAGTTAAGTAATCACAGTCATTATATGGGCACCCATGTGACTTCGGTATTTCTTATCGGTATTAAATATCACTCAGAAATCTTATGTTCCGTGTTATTGCTTGAAACATAAAGCGTAGGCAGAGGAAAAAGAGATGGATCAGATCCAAGACCCTGTGTTACAAATTATTCTCCAGCACTGCTTTGGCCATTCAAATCATTTTTACATTGTACTACCACTACAGACTTCTCTCCGGAGATAGGGACTAGCTCTATCTATAGGACCCAACTGAGTAGGCTTTACCTGAAGACGGAGACAGAATCCAGTCTCTGAAAAGCTGTTTTGAAAAATGAAGAGGACAATGCATTTAGATAAACACAAGACGATGTGTCGTGTAGTGCGACATCAGGTAGCAAAAAGGTGTCGTGTAATGTAGTGTAGTATGATGTAGTATGATGTAGTATGATATAGTTTGATGTAGCATGGTATAGGTAACAAATAGGTAGTAGTTATAAGGAATAATTTGATTCTTTTAATTAACATATACATGAACTTTCGAAATCTTTAGATGTCCAAACCGCAGTTGACAGCAAGAAATTATGTCTTGACCTCGACCTCTGATAAGACCGTCACAAACACACATGTTATGACTAGACAGAGCGGTTGAGAAGTATCTCGGCCTGGGTTCAAAAGGTCATATTACCAGCTATGCAAATGCTCATTATATCCTTGTATGTTAAGAAATGAGAGACTGAATTTTAATTGTAAACTGTAACGGGAGAGACCAACAACAACTGGTCGAGTGTACATCCATTGTACTTGAAGATTTACTTATTCTATTTCTGAAGATTCTAATTAAACTATTTTCTACACTTAACTTTCTTCATCCTTTGAATTCCTTCGACTCTAGTCAAGACCAGAGTCCTTATCCCACGAACTAATTGGAACCTTGTATAAGAAGATAATTATACGACGTCTTATGGTGATGCCCCGAAGAGATCACCTCGGCT
>NW_019739253.1:438115-447637 GCF_002891405.2 Cryptotermes secundus
ACGGCAGGTTGAAAACGCGTACAAATCGCGGACCGGTGTGCACCTTGGAAAATTTCCAATAGAGGTTGGTGTCTGCCGTTAATTCCCAGGCGGGGCAAGTGTAAGTCATTACTGATCTCATTGCTGCCTGTATGGAGCTTCAGTTTAATATTGGCTCTTAAACGCTGGATTTTGAATACAGGGTAGAGCCTAATAAATTGTATGAAGGCTTTGGCTTCGGTCATTTCTATGTGCAGTCTCCACGTAATCCTCTTATCGAAGATTACATTCAGGTATTTTACATGATTGACGAAGGGAATATTCCTTCCATTCAATGTAAGATGAGCCTCAACGGAACTAAGTCTGTGAGAAAAGTAGGTGACCTGAGTCTTATCGTCATAGATTTTTATGTTCGGCGCACAAACCGTGTCTCAATATCACTAAGACCTAATCGCAGTTTTCTGAGAATATAACACTCTGAGGTCTGTCGCAAATATGCAGGGGTCATCAGCAAAGATACCTAGATATACACAAGGTGTTTGTGGCGTATCATTTATGTGTATATATGCTGTACAATGTGGGGGACAGGACGGAATCTTGAGGAACTCCTGCTTGTACATCCCTTGACGTAGATATTTCACCTTCTGCCGAAACTCTGAACGTTCTCTGAGAAAAAAAGAGCTAATAAACTTGATTAGAGTAATCGAAAATTTTAATTCAGACAATTTATATAGCAAGCCAAGGTTCCTTGTTTTACCAAAAAGGCTTTTCCGATATCCAAGAATACCGCTACTGTAGACGTTTTATTGTTGAAATTTAAGGTGACATAGTCTGTAAGGCTGAAGTGCTGTGCTATGACAGACATAAAGCATAGTGGCTTTATTAAGCTGGCTTCTTTCTTCAACGTGCCTTTGGATTATTTTCAGAATAACAAAGGCTTGCCTGTTGTGGACAAGATGTTCATCGGACGTAAATTTCGAGGAAATTCTGTGTCCTTACCAGGCTTCGGTAACGTTATGTGTTGCTTCCTTCCAAGGCTGTGGAAAATGTGGCAATCGAAGACAGTAAATAAATGTGTCAGATGTACCAGTGGTCTTCTTGGAAAGTGCTTAAGGCATTGGTTTACAATTCCATCAAGTCCACAAGCCTTTCTCAATTCCAATGTATTTACTATTATATTTATGTCACAGAGTCTTACTTTCCTTAACGGGGTGTCGTCTACAGATGCGTTGCTCATGCATTTCGTCACACAGGTCATGAAACGTGAACTGGTTTTCTAAACAATCCGCAAGCACGCTGGCTTTCTCGTTGGGTGATGTTATTCTCAAAGGGCCATGGACAGATGATCACATTCGATGAAACAGAAAGGACTGGGCAGGAAGTGGTATTAGATAGGGAGTTTTGTACCGACAGTAGCCTAGAGGGTCTGATGAAAACCACGAAGAAACTGAGTCATAATATTAGGCGTTCCAACCGATATTCGGAGCGTGCACCTCTAGAATGCAAGTTTGGAACCTTATCGCTTGACCTAATATGCTCGGTGAAATTAAGGGAATATTTATTGTCCAGTATAAAATGCATACCTTCCTCGACGTGTATATTTCTGAACGAGTGTAGTATGGGGTACTTCTAAAGTACATATTATAATTAACTGACACCCGCAGAATAAATAAACACTGTCCAGAATGATTTAAAGCGGAAACACAATAACAAATTTTATCGAAATTCGAATTTTATTTTCGGAGATAAAATGTTAAGAATGATACAGTCTTCTAAACATGTTTCTTTTAAGTCACTTACTACTTTCAGAATCTATTGACTCTTTGTCTGCCATCTAACCACAAGCAATAAATTACACAGAACCTTAATTTATCCATTGTCTACTGGCGTATTGCTTAGATTGACATTTTAATTGAAGGACACTTTTAGTGCTCGAGGACGGGCTCCACAGGTGAATTTCTCTACCTTATGAAGAGAAGGTGACAAGGATAGAGAAAACTTTTCACTGGCGATCTTCATAAATTGAGCTAGACAGAATATTTTCTGGAAGATCTAATCAAGGAGGTTGAAATGAGATGGACTTGTAGCACGCATGGTGAAGATGAGAATTTTTTGTCAGAATTTAGTGTGGAAATGAGAAAGGAGGAAGCATAGCTGCATATATTAGAATGCCATTAATGTGGAACTTAATAAGTTAGTTAGGAGGATGTTGGATAAATTTGTCCGCTTCGGAATAGGGACTCTTGTTAATATGGTAACGAATATTTGGGTTCTATAAAAGGAGTAGTTGGATGGACAATATTAAAATGGATCACATTTTCAAAACATCTGATTCCTAAAGATGGGAAACAGATGTTTGAAAATGTGGCGCAGTTAAGATATTTGGGAACAACGATAACAGATCGAAACCTGATCCAGGAGGAAATTAAGAGGCGATTGAACTCGGGTAACGTTTGCTACCATTCAGTCAAGAACCTTTTGTCTTCTGGTCTGCTGTCCAAAANTAGGATATTGGTGGGGAAGCCAGAAGGAAAGAGATCACATGGAAGACCAAGGCGTAGATGGGTGGACAATATTAGAAAGGATCTTAGAGAGATAGGATGGGTGGTGTGGATTGGATAGATCTGGCTCAGGATAGGGACCGGTGGAGGGCTCTTGTGAACACGGTAATGAACCTTCGGGTTCCATAAAATGCTGGGAAGTTCTTTAGTAGCTGCAGAATTGACGGCTCCTCCAGAAGGGCTCAGCTCCATGAGTAAGTAAGTAAGTAAGAGAAATTGGATGGGCTCGTATGGATTTGGATTTATCTGGCTCAGAATAGGGACCAGTAGAGGGCTCTTGTGAACACTGTAATGAACTTTCGGGTTTCATAAAATGCTGGGATATTCTTGAGTAGCTGCAGATTTGGCTTCTCCTCAAAAAGGGCTCAGCTCCATAAGTAAGCAAGTAAGTAAGTAAGTAAGTAAGTAAGTAAGTAAAAGGCTAGGAATTCCTTAGACAGTTTTCAATATTGGTTCTACCGTATGGAAATTTTAGTTAATTCGCCAAGCGCATAGATGTACAAAATAACTCAGAGGCTCTATGGAGAACTGAATTAATTTTACTCAGCCTAATATTAATTGCGTAAAATGTTGACGAAGATAAAGCACTAGTCTCTTGCAATTCTACCATCAGTCTGATTAAGAAGCTGCATGTTTTGACGTGAAATGAGAACAGAAATGCTTCATGCATGCCACCATTCCAGATTAAGATGAAAGCGATGTTCATAATAGAGCACTGAGCCTCTGAAACCGTTGCTGCGGAAGAGGCTTATACTGGGAATCAAAGACAATTAAAACATTAACAAAGAGTCGCAAGAGAGGCGAAGTAGCTTGTCCACCCACCCACGCACCCTCCCACTCAGTGCGCAAAGCATTAATTTCTGCTTGCAACTGTATGATGCAGTAATATGACAGCTTGATGTAGCCGTTAAGTTCACAAGAGTGGCATCGGCCTATCTGTCTCTGGAGGAATTAGTAGTCCGTCTAAACACACTTACTTCTCTTCGTGGTACATTTCGTGATGAACAGAATCGTGATCAACATTTCTTCCTTTCTCTCTTTTCTGTTCTGTTCTTTCCGCCTTTGCTTTGATCTTTCCTTCCTTTACTTTTTCTCTCTTTCATTATTCCGTACTTCTCTCTTTCTTATTTTCCTTTTTTATAACTTTTCTTCCCTCGTAGTTTGCTTACGACCGAAATTCTCTCCATTACACAGATTGTGCACTATTGAAAGCAATGAAAGTCATGAATGTGAATTTTAAATTCGAAAGGATATTTAGGAAAGCGACACCGGCTTCTTTAAACATTTTCCTTGACAGACTTAGAATGAGAACGAGACATAAGGGGCACGCGATAACATACTTGGTTGGGGCACTGTGCTACAAGCCGGAAGGTTGCGGGATCTATTCCCGTTGAGGTCATCGGAATTTTCAATTGATCTCTTCCTTCCAGTCGCACTATGAACCTGGGGTCGACTAAGCTTCTAAGAGAAATGAGTACCAGGAATCTTCTTGGGGGGTAAAAGGCAACCGGCGCGTAAGGCCGACAGCCTCACCGCGATCCGTGAGCCGATTGTCTAGAGAATTTTGGAGCCTCGACGTCACAAAATCTTATGGGCCTCCATGGCCTTTACCTTTTTTTTCCCCCTTGGCACTACAGCCCCAGTGGGCCTAGGCCTACCTCCATGAACTTCTCCGTTCACTTCGGTTTTTCTAGATCAAAGACATTCGGTAGGACTCCTTGTGCGGGCGATCAGCTCGTCGCAAGGTCTCTACCTGTACACAAACACAGAAAAACGCACACAAACAAACTAACATCCATGCCCTGAGTGGGATTCGAACCCACGATCCCGGTTTCCAAGCGAGCGAAAACAGTACATGCCTTAGACCCCTCGACTACCGTGACCGGCGGCCTGTACCTTTACCTTACAAGATATAGACATCCGACTTCATAGCTAATAATTGACTATGGGAGCTGTCTTCATCTGTACTCTCGACTTCTCTACAGTGCGTTGAAATGGACTGATAGCTGACTGACTCACTGCCACGCTAACCGACTCATTCACTCACCCTTCTGCTCGAATCCCGTTGTCATTTGAGCTCTTTTCTGAAAGTTCCAGAAAAGGGGGACCTGAATATTTGTATGGAAAGCGCGGCGCTCAGTCCAGGCGGAAAGATCCTGGAGTACATAACTCGGCAACGGTATTAATTAAAGCGTTTACTGTTGTAGACTTTGAGCAAGACGTCCGTCTTTAATACCGTAAATACTTCAGAGGCATTGCGTTTTTTTTTGTTAAAACGAACATATCCGATAGTATCAAAATCCCATAAATTGAGAGGGGCCAGAACTTATTGAATTTCCATGGCTGTTGATAGCGCCTTGCATCAAGGCACACCAGAATTTTGTATGGTAAATGCTACTTTCCAATTGTCAACAACTCCAATGTTCATGCAATTTCATTTAATTTTAACTTTAGTTTAATTTTATTTCATTTCAATTCAGTTTAATATGAGGTCCTCTTAGTACGTAATACGAAAGTTTAGAAGCTCAAATTTTAAAGGTTAAATGCAACTTGATACTCAAACATTAATTTTTCTATCATACTTATAAAACTTACACACAGTATTTTAGTTTCGTTTATTAAGGTTCGATGTTTCATTAAAAAAGGATCCTCTCATGTAACGCCGTGTCTTTAAGATGTGGTATCGACTTCTTTCATCGGTTATTCATCGGAGTAACACGTCTTCTCGTTTATTCTTTCTGCTTATCCATTCACCCACACCAATTCTTACGAAATCTCGATTGTATTTTCTTATCTCTCTTGTTGTCTTCTTCTCACAAACATATTGTGACGTGTTTTGCCACTGAAGACGCCGTTCAGATTGTTGGTTGGTTTATTTAACAACCTACAAGTCGTAACTACAAATACTTATAACACAGTAGCGGGTTTACATAATTTATAAACCCTACACAATAATCTGTTCACTCTATCCTCAATGGTCTTGACTTATTCACAGTACAATACGGGAGCTATACCAGTGTCACTGTATTACACACTCCCAGTACCTTCTCACACTATCACCTCTAATCACATGTTCGGGTCTTCTTCACGTTCAAGATTCACTCGCTACAACTTAACTCGGCGACTGCTACAGTTCAACTGCACTCCTTAGTCAGAGTCAAAGCCACATTGTGAATGACGGTCAGTCAGTCAGTAAATCTTGGTGTCGAGCCCCACTTGGGGCTCATGACCAGATGTTTATTATTGTTTGACAGTTACGGTCTTGTTTCTGTGGGGCGCCATCTCTAACAAGAGTACGAGTCTGTCTTTTGTATATGCTGCTGGCCTTTGCCAGCGCAGTCTTTCTCGGATCCGAGTCCCTTAGAACTCGCGACCATATTTTACTCTCTCACGATTGAGGCTTCGCTTTTCGTCGCCTCCTACGACTCGCAGGATCACGGTGGAGGTAATCGAACCCGCCTACACACTGGGTTAACGGTCCTTTAAAAGTCAAAATCACATTGCGACTGACGGTCAGTCAGTCTGTCTTGCTGTCGAGCCCCAGTCATTTTTTTCTTTATATGAAAGTAACTGTCCTGTTCGTTTGGGGCGCCCTCTCTGCCTAGAGGACGGGTCTGTCATTTGTCAGGTATAGTCTGTGTTAGTAAGTCCATTGTCAGTATTTACATATATTTACAAGTTTAATCTTAACTGACTCCTTAGGCATTCCAGTTCTCTTGTAAACCCTCAGCCAGACAGCGGAAAACGCGCATCGCTTCCCTGTAGCGTTGCTACAGATGTTGCTAGGCAACAGTGTCAAGAGTTCTTTATTGCTGCGTAGCAACCAGCATGCTTCGGCTCACTTCGGCTCTACTCGGCACGACATGGAGAAACAACGCTTTCCTCTCTGTTGCGTAACCTGGTAACCGACCGTTTATCAAGGGTCAGTCTTCGTGGTAACTTGTTCCACCTCCGTTGCCCAGAAACGGTTAGATATGTCACATTATAATGTTCCCTATCTTTAAATGGAAAGAGTTACTTACTTACTTACTTATATGCTTACTTATGGAACTAAGCCCTTCTTGAGGAGCCGCCAAATCTGCAGCTACTCAAGAATTTCCCAGCATTTTATGGAACCCGAAAGTTCATTACCTTGTTCACAAGAACCCTTCACTGGTCCTTATCCTGAGCCAGATCAATCCAATCCATACCATCTCATCCTATCTCTCTAAGATACATATTAATATTGTCCACTCACCTACGCCTTTACTTCCCAGTGGTCTCCTTCCTTCTGGCTTTCCCACCAATATCCTATATACATTCCTCTTCTCCCTCATTCGCGCTACATGCCCTGCCAACCTCATCATCCTTGACTTGATCATTCTAATTATATTTGGAGAAGAGTACAAGTTGTGAAGCTCCTCATTATGCAGTTTTCTCCAACCTCCTGTCACTTCTGCCCTCTTCGGTCCAAATATTCTCCTCAACACCCTGTTTTAGAAAGAGTGACAGCTAATAATTCCTGTCTAAACATTTACTCACAATATGTTCGTTCTACAACGTTCAGCGCTTGTTTTCATCCATATTACTCGTATTACGTTCAAACCAGCCCGCAACCTCACGTACCTGGGGGATATGTATTTTCTAAATGTAAATCAGACTTCCGCTTGTCATTCTGTAGCTTACAGTCCTCTGTCATAAAACATTTATTTCATATTTACTTTCTTATTGCTGAAATTCCAAACTGACTTTATTTAACTGAAAGCCTGTTCTACTTATTTCAAATATAAAGCAACTACCAACTGAAATTTCAATTACTGAGCCATTTATAAATAGGATAATTGTTGCGAACATGTAACTTTAAGAATACAGGCATTTTCATATATAAATTCTGTAATAATACGAAATTATATTGCCACACGACTATAGACGGGGTATAGATTGATGAATGGATTTACTGGACTCTTACAAACCTTAAATTCAATTGATTATAACCGTTTCACTGAATCTCGCCCATTAAAAATTACAGCAGCAAGTGCCAAGCATTCTCCAGCCTGGTATCTTCACTAGCCGTTACCTAGCAACGGATTTACAACAGTCTTACTGTAACTACAGCACACACGAGGTCTTCTTTGCACAGCCTAATTCCTTTCTTGTCATCTCTTCTCAATCATCTTCGGCTGCCACCTCAAGAGACTCCCTCAATTCTATTTAAGCCTGAGTCTTAGTCTTATGTTAGACCGACGGTCGGCCAGTCTGTCTTGGAATAAAGCACCCATTTGTGGCTTATGATCAGATTTTATTACTGTCAGACAGTTGCAGATTATTTATATGGAGCGCTCTCTCTGAGAGAGGACGGGTCTAGCATTTACAATTACCGATGGCTCTCGCCAACGCAGATATTTTCGGGTCCGAGTCCTGTGGGACTTGTGACTATATTTTACTGTCTGAGAGTTGAGAATTCCCTTTTGTTTTTTCTTCGACTCGCATGGTCACGGTGGAGGTTTTAGGCCCCGCCTCCCCACGGGATTAGCAATATCCATTTTTTTTTAATTCATGGGCCCTGCATGTGACATTACTTGTGTTTCACTTTTCATGTTCGATTACAATGAGCATAGAGCACCTTTGAGGAAGTTTTTATATATATACTCCACTGAAGTAAACTGGTTTGCCAAACGTACATTTTTGTTTCCTTCATAATATTGTCCTTGATGTTAATTTACCGAAGATAATTCTAACAAGCTTTTTGTTGTAGATTGTTTTGCAAATATCGTACTAATGAATCGGAAAACATCTTTAAATTGTTTCCTACATGCAGAGGTGTTTTAAATACGGTCACGTGTTAGAGGGTATCTCGACGTGGTTTCGGATTGAATAGCGGATCCACTGAACACCCGCGGATCGCCACCACGAGCAATTACAACAGTCCCACTAAACCACACACTCCAAATATCACTGTAACCACAGATCACAACAGAGTCCTCTGCCTTCACCAGATATTAACCTGGTAACCGATTTAACACAGTAACCACAAGAGTCCGGTGGTTAGGAGATTCATGAGCATGCTCATTTGTTCAGGTTGTCTGAACAAGATTGTTTCGAACCTTGTGAAGTACTCTTGCATTGTTTTGATTAGTGTACTTGTGTGTTGTTTATTGTGATTGTTGGCGTTTTGATACTATTTATGGTTGCTTCGGAGTATGTCATTCTCTGTCGTCCTTCAGTTTTCTGTGGTGCTGTAGAGTTTTCGCTCTCCTGTCCCAGAGTATTTGTGATATGAATACTTGCTGCTGTTCTGGGTGAAGCCACTCTTGTGCCTACGATTTCTTGGTAGACTTTGCAGCCTCTGCAGGTAGCCTGATGGCATTCCCCAGAATGTAGGCATCTTGATGGTTGTGTTGTTTCGTAGATTTCATTGTTCTATGCTATGTGATTTGCCATATTCCACGCACCTTGGTCTGTGTGCGCAGTACCTCTGGGTGTTGAAGTGCGCTTGGCGCCTCTTTCATTGCTGTAATTATTTTTCTTTTGGTGAGGTGTTTCAGTTTGGACTCTCATATTTATTGGCATTCTATGTGTTATATTTCTTTGTTGTTGGCTGCTGGTTCGATATCAAAGAAGAGAAGTTGCAAGGGGTTTGCCAGTGACCCCGTGTCTGATGTTCCATGGGTTTCCAATTCTTTGCCCCATTCCTTCAATTATGTCTCCGCCCAATTCCTTCTGCACCGAGTGTAGATTTCTGTCTGCCACTCTGTTCTCACGTTGTTGCAGAGTTTGGTATGCGTGGAATTCAACTGTTTTCTCCTTTAGTATGTGTATTATTGTTTAGTGATATCCAGTTTGCTTGTTACTATCTTTGCTGTATTCTTAATTTATCAAGTACCTGTTCACATGTAGCTGTTAGTCGCTTCAGGCCTGTGATTCCTGCGACAAATATCGATGTTGGTGCTGAATCCTTTCTTTCGTGTATATTGTGACGTGTCGCGCTAGCTGGACCCCCCCC
>NW_019739253.1:447697-499608 GCF_002891405.2 Cryptotermes secundus
CAACGTGGGAACTCTGGCCACAGTGACGTGGCGGATGAGTCAGCGCTCCCCCCCTCCGCGGTGACGCAACACGACGACATGGCACCGCTTCCTACTGTGACGTGGCACGCAACGACGCTGTTGACGCGGGCAACAGGTAACAGCGAACGGAATAAAAGCTTGCTGAGCAGCAAGCGAGAGCCAGTGTGTGATCAACAGTTCTCAAGGCAGCAGCCTACGAGTTGAGTTGAAATATAGCCGTCGACGGAGACAGTAAAAGTGTGATAATCAGTGACAGTTTGTGATAACTGAGAATTAATTGGGAGTATGTAACACAGTGACACTTGTATAGCTCTGTGAAACGTGTAGTCTACTGACAATAGCGTGATTTGATTTGCGAATAGGGTTATAAATTGTGAAACCCCGCAATATTGTTATAATTAATTGTAGCCGAGATTTGTAGGTTGTTAAATAAACCAATTAACGATCTCTACGGCGTATTTACGAACGAAACACGTTACATTTTGTGTCAGAAGTGGGATACGAACTTACACACGTGACGAACAAGATTCAGACGACAAGACACGTGACAATATTATTGCCCTCAGTTTCTGCTCGTCGCAGAAGTTCACATTTATTAGTGACCGTTACCTGAGTTGGGTGTTTGTTTGCTTCTTGCAGCATATCTCTTTCCATTGTTGGCATTTCTGTGGTTCTGGGGCCTGTTCTGTTCTCACCTCTTCCGCTGATTTCAAGCCAAGATCGCCGGTCGTCATTGTCATCGCTGTCAGTGCCTTCTGCTTCTGAGAAGCCTGCTGTTTACATTGGTGCTCTGCTTCTTGTCGCTGCTTGGGATATGAAGAGAGTGTAATTGGGTTGCGGAGATAGTATGGGTTTTTGAGGCATATATGTAACCTTATATGTTTTCTACAGAGCGTATGAAGTCTGACGAGTGTCTGGTGTATACAAGAGGCTTGTTGCGGAGTGTCGGTACACATTGGGAAAAAAATTGCTGGCGCCTGTATTACGTACTTGGTCGCGATTCATGTTGTATTTGGCCGAGCAGTTCGTCCGTTGATCCTCTCCTTGCGTCTTGTGTGTGTTGGTCTGAGCGGTCGTCACTCAGACCAACCGTTATTGATAATAATCCTTTTTTGGTGGAAGTACGTGGATGTAAGTATATGGTTAATAAAACTGTGCACAGAAATGGTTCCTTGCTTTGTTTTACGGATTCTGCCAAACTTGCGAAAAGTTAGTTTCTTATACAAGGTATGTCCCAAAAGTCATGAAATATATATATATATTTTAAATTTATTGATGATATCGGTACAAAGTGTTAATATTCTTCAAAATACGGTCCATGAACATGTACACATTTTTTCCATCGACTCTCCCATGCCCGGTACGCCCCCTCAAAGACCTCGACGGGAACCTCATTTAAAGCTGTTGTCACGGACGTTTGGATAGCCTGAATGCTTTCAAAACGGCGTCCTTTGAGTGCATTCTCAATGAGGTTCGATTTCCACACGTTCCTTCAATTCACTCGCGATCAACACTCGATTGGCCTTTTGCTCGTCCGTCAATAATTTGGGGAACAGCTTGGCGCACACCTTTCGCATGTTCAATTTGTCCATAAAGTTGCGATGCGCAACGGTTTTTGGAATGTTCAGAGTGTCGGCTAACAACCGGACAGTCATTCGATGGTCAGTATTCAACAAATCAAGCACATGAGTCACATTTTCAACGGTTTGGCTTGTTGATGGCCGTCCAGAGCAGGGGTCATCTTCCACTCCTTTCTGGCCCTCCTTAAACCTCTTCACCCACCTTGTAACTTGTACGTATGATAGAGAAGACGCCCAGTAGGCTTGCTTAAGCAGTTCGTGAGTTTCGGCAGCTTTTTTGTTGAGCTTTGTGCAGATTTTGACCGCCCAACGTTGTTCGAAAGTATCCGCCATCGCGCGCCGTGACGTGGTCACAAAACGCAGGTGCACTAAATCAGCGATACTGACGCCTCCGATGCTCGAACAGACTGACTTTTGGCTCGCTGTGAAGCTAAAGGTCTCCCCCCCTAACCCAACCGGTTCCAGCGCGCTCCGACCAATAGCAGCGCGGGAAAGAAATATATTTTATTACTTTTGGGACACACCTTGTATAAATTATAAGCAATAAAAATATTACTATTTTCCTATGCACAGATTATCGGCTCAAAATTGGTTCACGGCCCATCGGGAGAAAGCCGTCGAACTCTTAACAAGCTATGCTCGACATGCCCAAGAATAAACCTGCTTTTATTGGATCCGGTGTTCCATCATCGACGCCACAAAATCCCAGCACTGGAATATAGTGAATCATGCAATGTAATATTAGGTTCCGTGCAGATAAATTAGGAGATTTTGTTACCGATTTTCCAGTCAATAAAATGTACTGAATTGGTCATTAACTCACAGAATTTCTAACCTTCCGAATATTTTATCAGGGAACAATATCGATTAGAGGGAAGCTGATTTTTCCATGGTAGACATTATTGACAGTTCGTATAACACTTTTATCAGGGCGTTACCTCGTAACTGCATTTTCACGTTTACAACCATTCCATACGGTTTCTAGTATTCAGATGAGAGGGGTAGATTTAGAAATTTTAATGAGAATAATTAGAATAAAAGTGCATAATATGTTTGTCTTAGTTTTCTGACTGTATTCCTAGTACAATTGTATAAGCGCCAAATTTCCAAGAGAAAAGTAATGAAGGCGTACAGTGGGCGTGGAAGAAGAGTTAAAGCGCTATAGGTCTCAATAGCTTTTGGATGTAAAAATCGGACAGAAATAAGTAAATATTTATAATAGACTGATTAGTATAACTGTAAATAATTAGCCAAATATAATCATTATGTGTGGAATAAAATTCCACACAAATGGATTTTAAATCCGCCACAATTATCTTCCCAAGTATCAAATTAATAACATTAAAAGACTAAAGTATTTTAAACATTATGTCCTTTCGTAAATTTAACATTAATTTTCTTACCTTATTAGCCTGCTTTCCTAAAGTAGGTTTGTGAAGTCTATTTCCTGTCTGTGTCTGTGTATCCCCCCTATCAACTTTTGAATGCCTGGATCAGTCTTATGAAATTTGGTGTGCATATCATGGCACCTGAGCCCATCTCAAAGGGCTACTTCATAAATCCTTCCCATCAGTTTGTATGTCTGTATGTTTATGTGGCTAGGCAACGGCTCGGTAAAACCGTTACGGCGGCAACGAATACCTAAAAAACAATATATGAATTGTTGAACTCACTGTTTTGTATGCGGCACATGTCTTATAAAGGGAAAGTAGGGGATTCCTTCTTCACTGAACTTCTTGTTTGTATTAGTATATTTAATTTTACTTTTTATTATTTTTCTGTTTTAATTACGATTATTCTTTCTAATTTTCCATCATTAATTGTTTTGTTTTGTCAGCACCACACTCCGATCACTTTACCCATCATACACTTTGTATACAAGACTAGATGGATCTGAGAATATATCTGGTCAAGTTGGTGTAGAGAAAAATTGTTACCCTACAGGAAGGCATACAACATGGGGCACGACCACCGTTACAATATGCAGCAACACCAATGTTGGAGTCAGGTAGCACTGATGTGTTTGTTATGCTGATGTCGTGTCTCTAGGGTCTAGAACAGTGTTCCGCAACCGGTGTGTCGTCACAAGGTGAAAGGTGTGACGCGAACTTTTACCTATTGTAAGAAATTATTTGTCGAATTTAATTAGTTTTATTTTATCCCAGTTACCGTGTTTCATATGCTTGTATTTTATTCTCAGCCACTGCACTGATTAAATAAGATGATGCTTGTTTACTCTTTATTAAAGCGGCCTCATGACTGAAGGTACGCGGGTTCAAACCAGGCGGAGGTCGTGGAATTTTTAAGGGCGGAAAAATTCAGGGAACAAATCCCTCCGGGAGGGACTTTAAGCCGTGGATCCCGTGTCGTAGCTTTACGTTACGTAAAAGAACCTCATGTCCCAAGGGGACCACTGAGCCAAATTGATCGGACATTTCCCGCCCAACAGTAGTCTCTAACGCCTCTGATAGACGGGGGAAGCATCGAGAGATACCGCTGAGCCAGTAGAGGCCGAACTCGCTGGCTGAGTCGGGACTGATGGCACGCACCAGTATCAGTAGGGTATAGAGACTGGTAGAATATCACAGAGGAGACGTACAATAGCCCACTGGTCGCGATGCGTGGGGAAACCCACCCCTCCAATAATAATAATAATAATAATAATAATAATAATAATAATAATAAATACTCTTTATTACATGCCGTGATTTTTTATGTACAGTAATGTTGTATTCTAAGAAATTAAACGTAAATTATTTACTCACAGTTGTTATATCATAGTTTTCATTATTGATTTATTTTTATTTTTCTCGCATCTACGCGGCTTCTTTGATAAACTTGCCGCATGTTCGTCTGTGTACGTGCTTTTCCCTAACATTGCAGGGATTAGCAAAGGGTTCCCTGTCTTTTATAACGCTATTTGGTTACCACGAGGAAAATTGTTAACGCGAATATTTGAACTTAATGAGAAGGTACGTGCATTTTTTACTGTTGAGGGGCATGAGTACGCGGATTTATTTGCAGATGATGAATGGTTATGTAACTTGGCATATCTTTCCGTTATGTTCATACGCTTGAATGAGCTGAACAGAAAGATGCAAGGTAGGAAGGAAAATAAACTAATATGGATAAGGTACAAGGATTTGTAAGTAAGCTGAATTTGTGGATACAGAGAATTACAGATGGGTCGTTTGAGATGTTCCCGACTGTATGGCCACTTCCTGACGGCAATAAAGTGATGATGGGGACAATCAAAGAACATTTAGAAATGCTGCTGCAGCAGAAATTCAATAAGTATTTTGGAGAGAGTGTACAAGATTTCGACTGGGTTCGTGATCCATTCGTTGCGAATTCAGAACATCTCCCGATTAATATACAAGAGGAACTCGTAGATTTAAAAGCAGACAGAACATTGAAACTAAAACTTCTCGAAGTGCCTTTGGACCTTTTGGTTGGCAATAAGGAGAGGATACCCGGCTATCTCCGAGATGGTAGTTAATGTGTTATTGCCATTTTCAACTACATATTTGTGTGAACTGGACTTCTCGACGTTAACTAAAATTAAGACATCAAAGAGGGAGCGGCTCAAATCCATCGATGAAGAAATGAGACTTGCGTTGTCAACGATTCCACCACGGATCAGTCGCCTGTGTGCAGCTACGCAGGCGCAAGTATCACATGGAAGTTATGAGTAGAATTACTGTATTTACTTTAATAGTAATAGAAGTGTATTTTCTACACTTGAGGGGAATAACATTTTGGTGTGCCATGTTGAGTCATGGGTACTTAATGGTGTGCCGCGAGTAGAAAAAGTTTGCGTAACACTGGTCTAGAATAACAATTGAAGTCATGAAGATCTCAGATCAGTTTGTCATGTTGCACGTTGTGGCGTTTGTCCTCTCATATCTCGTGTCTGTTGCGGTATATCCTGCCCTCACCGGAAGCACTGACCATCCCTGTAGCCCGCAGGCAGTATGTTGGCTTACTCAGCTGTGCCGGTTTACAGTGTGACACAGTGGAGATAAATTATGCGTGTGTCTACTCACTGGATCATGGACCTGCATAATTGGGGTTGAAGCAAACCTGTACCTACCCTGAACTTCAGAAGCACGTGGATGTCAGTGGTGAGCTTCACTCTTTAATCTTTTTAACCACAGCAGAGCGCTCCGACTGTCCTACAGCCTGTCTGCAGGAAATGTTGAGGAGAAAATCGTTCCTCCCAAACGGGACTTGCCCCGCCGTCTTGAGGCCCAGAGTTACTTCCTTCGCTAACCTAACTACGCCTTCTTAAAATGTGGCACAATAAAATGCTGCTTTCATTTCGCATGACCAAAATATTTTTGAGAAAAAGACGATAAATCAGACTAAACTCACCGAGGGCGTGAAGGTCACGCTGAATTCGGGGAAACATTTGGTATCACTCTACTCAGAACATTTTATGTTCTCTTCTCCTATCGATAAACCTAAGGAGTAAGGCGCACATTATCATGACTTTACCTCCCATCTGTGCTTATGGAGTTATTCCTTCGCCTTAAGTGAAGCACATTTATTGAGGATCTTCGATGATGCTGAGAAAAACATGTGTGCCGAAGAGGAAGCAAGTAAGCGGAGACCCTAAAGAACTTACTAATGCAGAGTTTCCTAATTCGCAATCTTACCAGAGCACTTTTAAGGTTATCACATCACAGCGGATTTCATGCGCGGTAGGCTACATACAGATTGGCCGGGGAAATGAAAAATGTGTACACAATTTTATTCGAAATATCTGAAAGGAAGATAAAGTTACGACTTCCGAAACACATGCTTATGTGTAAGAATAAAATTGAAGCATTTTAAAGGAATAGATCGTGAGAGTGTGGCCTTGGTTTAGTAGACTCAGTGTTACGCCCTTTGGTGGAAGGGGTAAAGCAGGTGGACGTAGCTGCCACCTGCTCACTAGGTTCTTCGCTCGCGGATTTCTTATACCCTGAAGATGGAGGCGATACCTTCCTCCGAAACGTCGGTTTATACTAGATATACACAGCGTCACACCCCAGAAGACGGCATTCTTCATAGTCACCTCCTTGAAAACTTCAAATCTTAATCTCTACAATGTTGCTATGGTGCTTAATTAACTAAGCACGATGACAACTTTGCTAGAACGCTATTTAGCTTTACGTCCACATGCATGCATTTGACGTGAAGGTTTTAAGAGCCCTTCCGCACTTCTCAGCGCGAAAACCCGACGACTAATTCGTTCTTGTTTTACGTAATTGTACTAAATCAATAGACTATAATTACGTGTGTGGTATATGGAGATTCAGCCAATTACACATGACACACAAATCTGGATTCGCACGTCGGTCCCATTAGAGTGCGTTATTCAGTAAAACAGGAGAATTGCAGCAAAACTACCGAATTACTCTATGTATGTGTGATTTCGAGTTGAATTGAAACAGGACTCCATACAGCCAGGGTTATGTACGCCATGAATGTTTTACGGCATTAAATTAATTCAATTCAATAACGGGAATATGGCTCTAGTCAATGCACACACTAATATAATCTTCAGAATATTATTTGATGAATACAGAATGCTTCACATATGGGAGCCGACTAGATATAGGCCTAATGTGAGAAATATTAGATAGCACGTTGGTTAATATAATTTTCTGGTATATGTTATTTCGAAACCGTGTGGATGAATTCGATTATATTTTAGCACGAATTACAAAGAGACTGTGGCTAAATTCATGTCCGCCACCAAAATAAAATCTGTGACAATGCGCGCCAATGATATTTAAATATTAGATGATAAATTGTGGAATAAATAACATAATTTAATTATTTACCATACGCTACCTCGTATCATATCAGGGCTCTCAAAGTAATATTAAAATATTGCAATAAAATAAATATTAATAAGAAATATTTTGGTAAATATGTTCATAAGAAAGAGAAATAAGAATGTACAACACAAGAGCAACAAGGTATGTGAAGAATGGTGGGAGGCCTGCCTATGTAAACCAGTAGTACAGAAAGAGTGCAAGCATCACGCATGTTGATTTCTAACAGAAGTAGATTATTAGAAAAATATAGAACTCAGAATAATTTAAATATTTCATATAATTATTTATGAGATTACAGAATAGCATATTTATTCGTCACAATATTTTTAAGAACTGGAGTTGAGTATGGTACAAAAGCAGATAAATCATTACGAAGAAGATATTCTTGATATTCGGGGATAAATAGGGAAACTAATCAGATTTTAAGGATTAGGAGTGGTCAGTTAAACCTAAATTCGTACAACACGAGGTGATGACTACAAGCTAAACAGATTCGCGTTTCTATTGTACGTATTTTGTACGCGAAAACTGTAAGTATTGTAACGTGTTTTGCTATTGAAGACGCCGTTCAGATTGTTAACTGGTTTATTTAACAACCTACAAATCATAACTACAATTAATTATAACACAGATGCGGGTTTACCCAATTTATAAACCCTACACAATAATCTAGTCACTCTGTCTTCAGTAGACTTCACGTATTTATAACTCGGGAGCTATACAAGTCTCTCTCAATTACACACTCCCAATATAACTGTACTACAGCACACACAATGAGCCTTCACTTGCTGACTTCTCAGTAATCGCACACTATCACATAAGATCTTCTAACCAAGCGTTCGGTTTTTCTTCCCGCGACTGCTGCTTTATTTTAAGTGTCTCCTTAGTCAAAGTCACATTGCGACTGACGGTTAGTCAGTCAGTCAGTAAGACTTGGTTTCAAGCCCCATTTGGGGCTCATGACCATATATTAATTATTACCGTTTGACAGTTACGGTCTTATTTTTGTGGGGCGCCATCTCTGACGAGAGGACGAGTCTGTCTTTTGAATATGCTGCTGGCCCTTGCCAGCGCGGTCTTTCTCGGGTCCTAGTCCCTTGGGACTCGCGACCATATTTTACTCTCTCAGATTTTACACTTCCCTTTTCGTCGCCTCCTACAACTCGCAAGGTCACGGTGGAGGTATTCGACCCCGCCTCCTTAGGCAGTGTATTTTTGTTATAAACCCTCAGCCAGACAATGGAAAGCGCCTCGCTTCCTTGTTGCCTAGTCGCCTTGTTTACAGGTGTTGCTGGGCAACGCTGTCGATAGTTGCCTCCCGCTGCGTAGCAACTGCGGTATCCCCGACTACGTCACCGCGGGGAGGGGGCGGTTGACTGGCCTGTTGCGGTAGTAGCGACAGCGCCCGATGTTGTTACGTCACCGCTGTCGAGGGAGGAGAGATCCTTCATACCGCAATACGTCACAGTATGTTACTCATCAGGAATAAAATTCTTTCGTTAAAGAAATTGCAATAAAAATATTTCGAAGTAATACATTTTCTTGTTTCCTTAAAATTAACGAAATTTGGACTCTTTCCATCGTCCGGTGTTCTAGAAAATATAAAACACGACGTTTCGGAAGCCTAATCTGTTTCCGTTCTCAGGTGAGTTGGGGTAAGACACCTGAGGAAGGAAACAGAACCAGTTTCCGAAGCGTCGTGTATTATATTTTCTAGAACACCGGGCGATGGAAGATCAGAAATCCAGTAATTCTGAGTGTTTTACACCATCGTCAGAACACTTTGGAACCAAAATTGCAGGTAAAATCTCCTTCTCCAAAGTTAATTATGTTACATTGTCACGTTAGAAAAGTCTCTTGACACCACCTTTAAAATAATTCCGTGTTAATTTCCCAATAGAAACCATTATTACGTTTTGTGGACGAAATTTACTTCGGTATGAAATCTCGATCAGTTGATCGAGCATCACCTTCAGAAACGGGAACATTTCAGGCTACATGACCCGTCATTCATCTTTCAGCAACTTTTGAGATGTGGATTCAAGTCATCCGTACCAAATTTCATGCATTCCTTTTCAGATGATTGCCCTCGCAGTTGCAGCGAATTAGCAAGTTTCCAAAAGCTCAAGGATTTCAAAATTGTTAACTTCGACACGACATACCTTCGAATCCCATATCTTAATTCATTTCTGCCACAAAATTCCTAGCACGCAAAAATTCTCCCTCTTCATAGAAACAAAAATATTATTTCGCAGTACATTTTTCTAAATATTGTCACTTGTTGATTACTAGACAGAGGGTTTGGATTTATTGAACAGCTGTAACCCGTAACTACAAGTAACTCAGTTACACGAATTTACACACTCTAAGGTGTTCACTGTAACTACAGCTCACATAAGGTCTTCTATATCTTCAATGGGCGTTGCTAAGTAACAGTTTTCTACAATAGATATTCCTCTGCTTCAGCACTAAAGTGCTCGCTGGATGGTGCCTGTCTCGCAACTGACTCATGACAACATCTGTTGGCGTCCTAGACATGACGGCCATGACGGCCATGACTGTCGACTTCTTACCGTCTTGTGACTCACAATTCATTGCTACAACTCACGGCATCTCTAGCTATCACTCTCTACCCACTGGCTAAGTCCCGCGGTCGGCATGTTAAATTGCTTCTGGCATAGAAGACACCTTTTCAAAGAGTTCGTGTATAGTTTCTCGAATATCCGCTGCGGCGATTCGTGTTTATCGAGCCGTTAGTTAGCAGCGGGTGATGTTTCAGTTGTCATATCACATTATCAGTCATACATGTCACTTTGTAAATTGCTTTCTGATTTTTAATTGACGGTTGAAAATGCTCATATCCTCTAATACAAAGCAAAGGTTACCAGTGCTTTGACAATCTTCAGTCCAAAGTTTGGCAGTACGTTCTTGACTTTTGCCAACATCGTGAACTGGGCCACCGCTATCTGCTTCCCGCTTTGAAACAGTGAGTTAGGAACGGCTTATCTGTCCTGACCCATCACCGCCTGACATCTTATTTTTATATTTACAATAAAACATAATTAAAGCTAACATTCCTCTAGCTACTTCAAGGAAACGCTTTAATCTCAGGAATACATTGCAGCAGCGCTGGAGGGTAAGTTTCAGGCGTTTCTGCTTATATTGATTTACCCTTATTGGCCCAGAGTTCAGGCGTGATAATTCTCTGCTGCTGCACATCCAAGGCTATCTACCGAGATATGTACAAGACGAAGACGGTATAGTCTTCATGTATATTATGTACTAAACTTATACAGAAAGAATGAAGAGATGTGAATAATAGTGTTCAAGAAACAGAGAGCAGTGATCATAATTTCTAATATGTTCTAAATTATTATACAGAAAATGATCTGAAAAATCACATACATTTATCTAACTCTCATTTTACTGTGTTTCAGTCCCTGGAGGCACTAAACCAGGATACAGCTTCAGGGATAAACCAGGATACAAGGTATGCCATGTTCTTAATATACCTACATGACTACACCATCCTGTTAGTACACACCACACTACTAGATACATGTAACTCATACTGTACACAAGAGTCGCACTTATGGAGACAGACAGCTGCTAATCACACATTATTGTTTCGCATCTCGTTGCCTACTCTTTCTGACACATCACTGCTACATTGTTACGTCATAGTGACAGTACTCGCATACCGACCGAGCGACCGCCGCTTGTCGGGGAAGTTAGTGCCAACTTTAAGTGGAGAGAGGGTGTTGCGTGGTCAGCGCAACGAATCCCCACTGCCGTTAATTTCGGTTTTCCTGACCGGACTCGTAAAGTAATACATTAAAAGAAATTTTATTTTTACTCTCACATCTGTTTACATCTTATTCTGGGTTTTCCAAATGGCCTAAAATATTTCCAAGTGCATAGTTCCGTTTGTGTTGCATTAGTACACAGATTATCCGAAAAAATATGGAAAGAAATGAAGATAATACATTTTATTCTTACAGATTTCAATCAAAATAGCCCTTCTCTTACTTTTAGTATATTTACGTTCTTCGATCTTTAGATTTCTTCGTTTCTGATTTTTATATGTCTGCCTCACTGTAGCTCTCCCGACACCTTTCAGAGTGATCTGATCCTAGTTTCTCTTTCACAGAGCCAACTGCATTACACGATGTGTAGCTGAATAACGTGAAACTATATCGTCACCTATAAGGAGTTAGCGTGACTAATAATTGTGGGTTCTAGATTTGATTATTTGATTTGTTGGACGTCTCTATTACAATTACACTTGATTTTAGCAGCTCACACATTGAACTCCTTCTTGATAACGAATCTCTCACTGTATTCCTGGATCTCTTGCCGGTCTGTAGCCTCTAGTCTTCTACTGTTCAGGAGGACTCATTGCTCTGTCTGACAGATTCCTCTCCTTTCATAACTTCGGGAGAACGGTATAGAAATCACCGCCTTCAGGGGTTCCAATATTGTGTTGCGCCAATGTGTTGCCTCGGAAAAAGATGTAATCATTCATAAGAAACCCGTTTCGTTTCTAGGTGTTTACAAATTTTTACCGATAATGACATATTATCTGCTATACGTTACAACGGGAACGTATTTTCCTTCCGTTGCTCAGCAGCGGACGTCTGACTCTCTCTCCACTATTTCGGCTTTCAGCCGTTACAATGCAATAAAATAGGCGTATTCGAAAGTGAATATTGGGGACTTTCGACGAAGTTGATCGTAACCTATTTAAAGATGCTATATTGGTTCTCGCTTGGAGCGACTGAATGAAATCATAGAAAGCATCGTTCAGCTTACCCATCAATAGAACAAGTTTCGAATAAAAACTTATTTTATTGCCGTTACACCAACTTACATTAATCTGTTAACTCATTATATAGATTAAAGCCATTTCCTGTACTTCTCACTCATTAAGTGTACTGTGGATGCGTCACTGTTCGTGTAAGTCTTTGCCTGTGTGATTGGATATTCCATACGGACGGCCTCTGCCTTGCATGGACTGGTGTATGTGCAATCAAACTTTCACTTCCAACATATAAAACTATAATAAGATCTAAAAGTTTGTGATGATGGTAAATTGTTACAATTAATATTTTGCTGGACATTATCCATCATCTTGTCTATTCTAAAAAACAGTCTAATTTCTATTAAAAACACAACGTTTCGGGAACTGGATTCTGTCCCCGTCTTCAGGTAAAACCTACTCAGTTGGGTCCAATAGACAGAGCTAGCCCCTATCTCCGGACATCTATGCCAATTTCCGAAGGGATTCATAAAAGAAGCACAACTTAATCCATCTGTGGGAGCTAAGATATGTTGANAAAACTATAACTGCAATGTTATGTATTTAGGTTATGCTTCTCGTTTCGGTTTACAAATGTTTTTAATTGCTTAGTTCTGTGTATTAACAGAGTGGAGGCCATGATACAATGGCAATTTAATTTATCTCGTAAGTGATTTACATACCATGTTAGGTGGGTCCCTTGTCCCCACAGCATGGCGTGTCCTCAGGTTGCGGATGGAGGACACGCCCTCCAGTTTTGGAGGGAAAGCTGTGAATATATTGAATAAGCAGTCGTGGATAGCCCACAAGGGGTGGTCCTCCAGCTTGGGGGTTGGGCGTGGGGCTAACAACTCCTCACCGTAAAAAAATGTTATGTTACGAAAATGAACACAAAGTGATTAAGTCAAGGAGGATGAGGTGGGCAGGCCATGTAGCACGAATGGAGGAGACGAGGAATGAGTATAGGATATTGGTGGGAAAACCAGAAGGAAGGAGACCACTGGGAAGACCAAGGCGTAGGTGGGTGGACAATATTAAAATGGATCATAAAGTGATAGGATGGGATGGTATTGATTGGATTGATCTGACTCAGGATATGGACGAGTGGAGGGCTCTTGTGAACATGGTAATGAATCTTCGGGTTCCATAAAATGCTGGGAAATTCTTGAGTAGATGCAGATTTGGCTTCTCCTCAAGAACGGCTCAGCTCCATAAGTAAGTGAGTAAGTAAGTAAGTGGAAATACTCAAAGTGTTGAAACTCCTTCTGAGTGGAAATCAATATTTGAGCGTCCGGAACAACTCGACGTTCATTATCCCTTTAAAGAAGAACTCTTTTAAATAATATACAAATCTCCATTAATAACTGGAAACGCATTGCGTCCTAGCTGCAAGGAACGACCGGTTAATGCTCTTTGGGTAGGAAGAAAGTTATTTATTGTGAGAATCATATACAACTCCCACACTTTCTGTGAGCAAACTGCAGTTTTAGGGAGCTAAAGCAGGTGGGTGCTTGGTCGGTATAGTTCGCTTGCGGATTCAAGCCTCGGAGTTTTGGCATTTATTTGAAGCAGATGGGACGTATTGTAAGTACTGGACTTTAAATAGTTTATGGAACTCGTAAAATTTTTATGTCCTCTATACGTATTTCCGAAAGGAGGCAGTGCTAACACACTTTACACTTGATCCGAAATAATCGCCAGGCGTGGATAAATTGGCAATGGAATCAATACACATAAATACACTATGTTCTCTTGCCTACGGTTCACGTGCGGCACTGGGTAACAGAACATTGACGTAGAAATTAATATAGGTGTAGTTACTGATAAAAATATTTGCCGAAAATTTTTAGAATACATTCCTATATGTGTATATAGCCGTTGTTAGAAATTGTTGTTTAAGCAATTAGATATTTCCAACCCTAAATATTTTTTTCCTTTGTCGCTACATCCCCAACTTCGGCCTTGGCATAGCTCCATGAAACTCTCCATTTAATTTCGGTTTACTCGATCTTAGACATTCGATAGGACGCCTTGGGCGGGTGATCAGCTCGTCACAAGGTCTATACCTGTACACAAACACAGAAAAACGCACATATACATACAAACACTAAACATCCATGCCCTGAGTGTGATTCGAACCCGCGATTCAGGCTTCCGAGCGAGCAAAGACAGTGCATGCCTTAGACCGCTCGGCTACCGTGACCGGCAACGTAAAAGAATAATATATAAGACTTCAGTTAGTACCTCACAGGAAACAGATCCGAACCCACGATCCCGGCTTCCGAGCGAGCGAAGACAGTACATGTCTTAGACTGCTAGGCTACCGTGACCGGCATCCCTAAATATTACATGAATAAATTTCGCCTGTACATTGTGTGGCCTTGAAAATGTCAGGGAGTAGCAGCCTTGTGCTTATTTCTTTCCGTGGTGAGGAGGTCATATTAGATCTGGTTCTGGAATCTGTACATATGTTGTCATTTCTCACCTTGTTATTCTTCTCACTGCATGTGTCCCAGTTCCCCCTGCGCTTGAACCTGATCTGAACACCGCAGTCTCAATCCCGGAATACTGCGTTTCTTGTGTTTTCGTGTACACCTCACTACGCGTTGGGTTTTTATTCTAGCAAATGAGTAATTATAATGTAAATTAAATATATTAATCTCTGGAATTTCAAGCAGAAAATAAACTTTAATATAATTTGTACCACCTAAATTTTCCTTCCAGTGAAAAATATTGAATTAATATATATATTATGTGTGATTGAGAATCGCTCTTTCTAAGGGCCTTACTGAGTAGGTGTCTTCCTTTCTCACCTGAAGACGGAAACAGATTTAGTTATCGAAACGTCGTGTCTTATATTACTTAGAATTCCGGACGACGGAAAGAGTCCAAAAACCCAGTAACTCCGTGTCATCCACCATCGTCAGAACCCTTTGGAATCTATAAGTATTTTGTCGAAATGTATTTATCTCTTGCTTATATGGCTTTATGTGGATTTAGGGTGAATACCTACGGACCTAATTAAGCATTTTTTATTAGTTATTTATTTGACATCAGCGCTCCTAGTGAGAGTTGTCCAACATTCTTCCCAGTTTGTTTTGAGATGAGCTTCGTAATGTCGATCTTCCAGCCCCAAGTATCACCACATGGTAAATTCATCTTCTTAGATTCCGCTGAGTGCTTCTGATTACCCATTAACGAAATCTGCAAAAAGCATCACCAGAAAAAAAGGAAAGAAAAGTAAAAATTTAGCAGCAACTTTAACAAATTCGTAATTACACAGTAAAATGAGCCCTTATTATTAGGCTGATGTTTCTATAGGTTCGTGTTACTTTCCTTTTTATGAGAACGGGTTACGTTATGAAGGTTCTGAGAACATTAAAGGATCCAATTATCATTATTGTGGATATTAACTGCTTTTTGTTGTTCTTTTTTCCTTGGTACTACAGCCCCAGTGGGCCTAGGCCTACCTCCATGAACTTCTCCGTTCACTTCGGTTTTTCTACATCTTACACATACGGTAGGGCTTCTTGGGCGGATGATAAGCTCGTCGCAAGGCCTCTACCTGTACACAAACACAGAAAACTGCACACACACAAACTAAACATCCATGCCCTGAGTGGGATTCGAACCCACGATCCCGGTTTCCAAGCGAGCGAAGAGCGTACATGCCGATATTAACTGTTACACTAACAAAATACGACTATTAATGGAGAAAAATACAAGTTAAGTATGTTCATGTACAGTCTAGTAAACAAGGGAAAAAAGTATTTTCACTGAACAAGGAATACTTGTCTAAATAATATTGACATGCAAATATATAATTTTTGTTGTATATCAATATTCTACAATTTTTAGCTCATCTAATCGTATTTATGATCCGTTAAATTCATTTGTGTGGTTTATTACACTAAATTTTGATGACCTCAAGAAAGGAACAGCGGCCTTGTTTCTTTCTGCTCACCTAGTGAAAAGTGCCCTTTGTATACATGTACCTACTTTGGGTTTAACTCTACTGTACTCTACGCCTCTATTGTACACGTATATTACTGGGGGAAATACGAAATCAATAAGGAATTATAAAAATATATTATTGCTATTTTCGGAAATATCGAGGGATTTTAGGCCGGAATTTCAGAACGAGTACTTGGTAAAAGGTAAAGTTGTGCTTGTGCTTCATTAAATAAGCACTACGCCATGAAGGCGTATGAGGGACTTGATGTATATGTCCACATTTTCTTAGCCCCGTCACTCGCTGAAGTTGAGTTACTAGGTTCACGTTCCTACCGCTTTACCCCCGGGGAAAGAGTCACCCGCTAACCTTGGATAGGAGGTTGGGTGGACCCCAGAGCCGTTCTGGACGACGTGGAGAACAAACTTGACCCTACCAGGACTGGAACTCCAACCCCTCACTCGTCCAGCCTGTAGCCGGTCACCATACTGACTGCCCTATACGAGTAATTGGTATATATATTTTTAAAACATTCTGTTTCCTTCCTTGCCTTGAGGACTAAAAGCATTTTTCTAAATAAATACAGCGTTCCATTTCGTTCAGTCGCTGCAGTCACTGAATATCTGCTACGGAAACTGGAAGAGCTGGGTTAATTTCACTGTTATTTCTGCGCATGTCAAGAAAATACAACTTTCCCAACATTCATATATCTTTGCCGTAGGAGAAACTAGTATCGCCGTCCCTGAATGTACGTATTTCGTTGTCTTCCCAATTTCTCGCTCCGTCTCCTCTTCCCGTGTTTGCGCCTATCCCCCCCTCTCCACTCTCTGTATCCGGTTCACCGCTACCTTCGCTTTTGCCCAGAAATCCCCCATAAAGCCAGGTTTATGCGGATCTCCGTCATTTTTTGTCTTCCACCCTTAGAAACAGATTGCTCGAGGGTATATATGCAAGAGAAATGACGAAATGTGAAGGGATGCTTTAAAAACACAGCTACAAAAAAGTACACAGCTCCACCATCACATGTATGTCTCATATAGATTACTGAAATGAGAATTTTTGTCCGTCTGGAATGATGCTGTAAGCGCATATATAACTTTGAAAGAAAGAAACGGTTCGTTAATTCTGCGCTTCCATTGATTTGTAGTTGTACGAAACCGGTTCGTTCACATTGAGTGAGGAAATTGTTAAGGAGAATATTTTGACGTAAAGAAAATAACTTATCCTAAATACAGACAAATTATACTGCGAGGAGCTTAGTAGTTTGTACTCGTCCCAATATTTTTATTAGAACGATCAGATCCATTAAGTGAAGCATGTGGTGTGCGCGGAGGAGATGAAAGAAAGGGCATCTTGGAAGACCTGAATTAAATGGGGCAAGAAATTAATTTGGACCTTATGGAAGGAGGATACGAGGGCTGAAAATCAATTCACTTCGCCCAGGCTAAGTATCTGTGTCAGAATCTTAAGAACACGATAACCAGCATCTGGGAAACCATTCAAGGAGAGGACGTCGGTGGCTGAGTCCTCTCAACAAGGAAATAAACATTCGGTTTTTACTCACGGCCAGAGTTTTCTTCATCAGCTTGGCGAATATCATACTTTAAGAGTCTTAAATAAAGAGTTAATTGTATTCTTCCAGCATTCAAAATCACATGCGCAATGTGTACAAGCACGAGTGTTTTTTTTCCTTTGGCGCTACAGCCCCAATTTGGGACTTGGCCTACCTCCATGAACCTCTCTCTTTCACTACGGTCTACTAGAACTTAGATATTCGGTAGGACTCCTTGGACAGGTGATCAGCTCGTCACAAAGTCTCTACCTGTACACAAACACAGAGAAACGCGCACACATACACGAACACCAAACATCCATGCCCTGGGTGGGATTTGAACCCACGATCCCGGCTTCCGAGCGAGCGAAAACAGTGCATGCCTTGGACCCCTCGGATATATTAAACGGCCACTCAACTGTTACTTCGATATATTTTCATATTCAAATTAAGAATTTGGTATTTTCTCAAAATTTTCATTTTTAATTTATAGAACAGTGTATCTGAGTATGTGTTTACCTGTAGAGTAACATGCATGCATTATATGGCTTCCTCGCTCAGTCACTTCGTAGGTATAAACTGTAAGTTTGAAAGGTAAATACAGATTTCGCGCGGTCAGTGTGTTATGTTCTAAAAAGAAATACAGTCTACTTTGGCTGCATTGCTGCTGGAGGTGGCCTCTGAAGCAAAGTCTCAGTTTATATCGTAATGAGACAAGGGAGTGTCTCGTTTTCGTGCGCCTCCAAGTTAGCGTACCTCACGAGAAAACCTGAATAATACGGAAGTGGAGTTCCTTCTCATGTTATATATTCACTAGGAGCTTCACGACAAACTGCTCATTGGGTCATGAAATATAATTGACGCCCACACATGGACACACTGGTACGATGACATCAAAAGCCCATATTTAATTAAAAAGCAAGAGTAGTAGGCTATGATTTATATTTTACTTCCTCGTGACTGTCATTCGACATGTCAAACTTAGAAGCACTGGAAACGTAACGGAAACGAGCTTTCTAATTTTAGCTTATTTTCCTTATTTTGACCTTGCTGTCTGCCTGTCTCTCTGTCCGTCTTTGTATCGCCCTCCTAATTTTTGTTTGAGGCTTATGAGATTCCCTTGCTGTCTGCAACCCCCCCCCCAACATTTCCTTTTTCTGTGGGACCGTGTCATGTGAAAAGAAAGAAAGGGATTAATTCTTCCAAGAACTTCTTGTTTACTAGTGTTTTACAACTGTATATTGTAAAGGATATGATCAACGCGTTGCCAGGCAACAGCTTTGTAAACGCGGTCCAACACACAACAATAGAGGAAGCTACGTTTCCTATAGATCCCACAGACACGCCAATAGACTGGCTGGATATCGATCACATGATATGTGTTTACGGTAGGTTCATGTCCATTCCGCGGCTAAATAAATGAGAGTGACAAAATTTGTTGAAGGCAGTTACGCGTTACGAGTAGTAACGGTAGAAGCACGCAAACAAGAGGATAGCAGTAAGCCGGAGGAGTACAGCTAATAAGCATTAAGCCTGAGGAGTACAGACATATACAAGAAGTCAGGCTGTGAAAATTTAACGTGTAATTTGAAGACTTTATGTGTGCTATAGTGCAGTGATATTGGGAGTGTATGATTTAGGCAGACTTTTATTGTTCCTGTGTTATAAATCCTTGAAGACTAGTGCAAATAGACCAAAGAGAGTAGCGTGCAGTGTGAGAGTTAGTATCAATGTTATAATTATTCGTAGCTACGACTTGTAAGTTTCCAAAAAATCCAATTATCAATCCGAACTCTGTCTTTGGTCACTGAAACACGTGACAATATATAATGTGACGTGCCGCAAGGAAGGACGGATGATAAAACGTCCATCACTGGTCAACGGCTAACAATTCGTAGGCAGCAGTTCCTAGGAAATCGCTGCCCTGGATCTGAAAGTAGAACAATGGGGTTTCCACCGTTACAAAGAGGCTAGCAATATCTAAGCAATGAATTGTTTGAGGCAGTAGAGATGTATTCCCGCGGGAACATGAGATTCGTTTGTATAGCAGCGGGGAAAACTAAACCCTTCGACAAGGTGTTCCCTATTCAGCCCGAGTGCAGGATATAACAGTTCGTATCCGACAAGAATGTCGGATGTCGCAATGTGACTTGGACTTCGAGACTAACTAGTTCTTATCCTACTAGAGCAGGAGTCAGATCAGCTTCGAAGAACTACAACCGCACTTCGGCTCTCACTTCTCGCCGCCGCCGTTCACCATTTCTCGTGACCGTTGCCTATCTATCTTTATGTTTATTTATTTGTTTTCCCGCTTCGGTAGAACACTTGACTCATTTATTTGCCCGCTTCGGTAGAACACTTTTGACTCTTCTCAGGGTTGTGTCACGGTAATAACTGGGTCAACACGGAGACTACACATTTAAAGCTAGTCCAGTGATACAAATCAAAGACACTATTTATGCTTAATCACAAATTGTTTATTTCAGAAGCAAACACTATATCTTTATTTGCAAGTAGGGAGTAATGTGCCCTTTTATTATTATCAAAGATTAATCGAACCAAATAAAGACCGTTAAATTTAGATAAACTTGGAGAGAGCAGGTAAATGACGTCTGCCTCTGATGAATTCAAAATGCCAAGTCCTTCTGCCTACTCTATTCTGCGGGAGCGTCACTTCATCACCGTATAGGATTTGAACCGACGGCCTTTCACCCAGACAAGAATAGTTTCCTAATGGCTGATTTTAACTGCCAATTCATCATACCATCAGTACTAGACAATCACATTACTAACTTTGAGAATAAATAGATCCAAAGATATTGAATCCGGAACCCTACATGTGAAAGCGGTTATTTCTTAGTTTAGGGTCTAATTACACCCTTCCGAAGACACTTTTATAACAGCTACCCTTTTAGCAAACAACATTTACATCTTGGGCAGACTACAGATATGTGTTTTCCTAATGGGCCTCGACCCTTTAGCGGTCACCCAAGCTGCAGGTAACGGAACAAGGCAGTTGTTCCTGTCTAAATGCGAAAAGCATGTCAACTTCTTAATGGATGGGTCTCCCTAATAAATCAGTCACTCTATTGAAATGACTAACAAGGAACATAGCGTCCATTAAAGAGCATTAAAAGGTTTGGACTGTTACAGAACGAAGAGCCAAGATGCTTCACTGAGATTAGCGGTGCACGTGTACCTGTTGAAGAGGAAACGCCCGAAGACGCTATAAGTGCGAATAATTGTATTTGTGAGTGTAAAGAGTGATTGTCCGAAAAATGCATTCGCCAAATCCGAAACCCAAGTAAACTTTCTTGTCGCGTTACCTAGGAAACAGGCCTATATAATTTAGATACTTATACCTGTGCACTGAAGCAAGGTTGTACACTCGGCATAGTAAACATAGGTCGTAGTTTCTGTTAACTATATTCCTGTTATGCATTTCATTCCATCGTATGGATTGCCAGCAGCCAAATAAAATGCGCAATATTATTCAGTGATGAATCTCCATGCATAGAAAACATTTCTCTTTGGCACTGCGCTGTAAAATGACTGATTCTTAATTTACCCCGCAGTTGAATGACACTTTTCAATTTACATTGGAAATCTGAACCAGGTTTCCATAAAAAGAATATTCAGGGTTTGTTGCCTTCGAGCCCTCATATGAAATACTGTGTGTTCCAGTGCTGTAGCCTTTTCAATTTACGTTGCCTAAAGTTTCGAATTATTTAAGCACTGTTCAGAATCGTATATTTCCGGGTCAGATTGTATAACGGTAGCGATGTAGACTTGTATTCAGAAGGTGTTTGGTTCGAAACTCTGCTAGACATTGCAATCGTCACTAAGGTCTTCTGTTGTTTCCCTTATATTCACCAGGCAAATTCGAATAGAACCGCGATTAGGCCACGACGACCTTTCCCGAAACCGTTCCCAAGTCAGAATTTATCAGTCGTCATAGTACCATCCCCCGCTATACAGTGTGGCTTCTAATCCTCTCGATAATTGAGGAAGAGAAATTAGAGGAAATTGCCATAATTTTACTATCGAGTAAGAAGGATCATTTGCAGAAACTTAATCTATTCTTTTTTTGTTTTTCTTTGAATTGTTTTGGATTATTGTTGTTATTATTGTAACGTGTTGGGTTACTGATGACGCCGTTCGGATTGTTAATTGGTTTATTTAACAACCTACCAGTCTCAGCTACAATTAAGTATAACACAGTTGCGTGGTTTACACTTTACAAACCCTACAACCAAATCTCTTCACACTATCTTCAAGAGTCTTCACATATTAATAACGCGGGAGCTATATAAGTCTCTCTGAATTACACTCTCCAAATATAACTGTAACTGGTAACTCGAGAACTCACTTCGGCGGCTGATACACTTTACACTGTCTCCGGGGACGGCTACAAGTTTAACTCAACTGTCTTCGGCGGCTGATAAACTTTCTTATACAGTCGCAGTGCCCGCCTGTTACGCAATGGGTACCGCTATCGCCTGTTAGTCGTGTCACAGCTGCGTTGCGTGTTACGTCACCGTGCGGAAGGGGGGTGACGGAGCGCTGACTCCCCCGCCACGTCACTGCTGGGGTGGAGGGGTTCTCCGTTGCGCAACATGTCATATTATTATTATTATTATTGTTATTGTTATTATGTAACGCTTACATTTATGTTAAAGAAATTATTATTATTGCTATTATTATCATTTGTTTGTTTGTTTACTTGTCTGAATTATTGATTTATATTAATGAAACTATTATTATTGTTGTTATTATTATTATTATTATTATTGTTATTGTTTGTCTGTTTACTTGTCTGCATTATTGTGTTTTCCTCCAGTGCTTGCCTGTACTTTGTCTTTCACTTTATGTAGTGTTTGTCCATAATGTAATTACTAGTATCTATCCTGTCCTCTGTCTTGTAATTGGCTTTCCGGCTGTTGACTCGGCACATAAATAATAAAGAATTGAATTGAATTGAATTATTGTTGTTGGTGGTGGTGGTGGTGGTGACGGTGACGACCGTCTCTTTACTGTAGTGGTCAGAGTTCCTGGCTACAGATCCAGAGGTCCGGGTTAGTTTCCCGGCGCTACCAGGTATTATGAGAAGTAGTGGGTCTGGAACGAGCCTCGTGAGGATAAGAGTTTCTTCAAGGAATTGGGCTGCTGAGTTAGAACGTGAGTAAATGAAGTACTGAATTCAGTTATTATTTAAGTGCTCCCCAATTACAGGTTTTAGCCTTCTCCAAGCACTCGAATAATTGAACTAAATAGAATTATTATTAATAAGGTATGATGTTGGAATTCGGGGTTCTCACAGCAGGGGCCAAAGAGATCTGTCTGGCAGACTTTACGACGTCACGTCTGAGAATATAGTACTCTTCTCTAAGAAGTCATTATAATCAATAATTTATTAATTAAGATTTATATTAATGATCTTCAAATCTTATATATATAATTCCAAAATCCTTCCACTATCAATGAAATATTTGGCCAAGCTGGAATAGAATTTCTGCCTTAGAGAAAAGTTAAAAGCGATGCAGATTTTCACCTATGTCCTTTATTTCCTTTGGCGCTACAGCCCCAAATTTGGGTCTCGGCCTACCTCCATGAAACTCCCCGTTTCACTTCGGTTTACTAGATCTTAGACATTCAGTAGGACTCCTTGGGCGAGTGATCAGCTCGTCGCAAGGCCTCTACCTGTACACGAACATAGAACAATGCACATAACACACAAACACCAAACATCCATGCCTTCAGTGGGATTCGAGCCCACGGTCCCGGCTTCCGAGCTAGCGAAGACAGTATATACATGCCTTAGACCGCTCGGCTACCGTGACAGGCCACCTATGTCCTCACACTGGCTTAAACTTTCCTCCTGTAACACACAGATAGAAACAGGCTGGTAGCCAAAGAGGCATCTGAGGTTTCAGATGCCTTTGGAAATACCGAGGGAAGGAAGAGGCTTTCTTTCAGGTAAATGTAAGTAAATGAGAAGGGTCTGAGAATAAAGTGCAGAATATTTGTGTCAGCAGCATAATTCAGCAGTCCCTACATCGTGTCCCTCAAAGCAGGATCCCGTGTGTAAATGTGTTGGTTATCACTGGTAATTCTCTCTGAAGATTCATTTTAGATTGAACTAAACCCAGTGGGCTCCAGAGGAATTTTTCATTAAATCATGCAGCATTTCAGTAGCTCGTATTTTGTAATACAAAATCATTTAAGAATGGATTTATGCTAGGTAATGTATATAAGTGCAGTTCGTAGCTGACGGGAAACACATTACATCTCCGCTACTAAGAACAACCTGTTAATGCTGTTTATGAAAAATTATTATTTTTTGTGAAACCCACATGAGACTCACAAATACAATCTGTGTGTAGAATGCAGAGGTTTTAGTGTTTTAAAGCAGGGGATGCCTTTAAGGGTTTAACCCTTTGAAATCCACTGGTTATATTCCTCCCTCGTAATTTATTTGCTTCCGTTTAGATAAATCCTTTTTATTAATTTATTTCATGTACGATTTATTTGTTCTTTTCTTTTGAGACCAAACTAAATACCAGTAGAGGATTAAGCCTGACTTCCATTGCAATATTTTAATTCTCTTTACTGATTCATTTTCACGAAAATATTCTTCGCGTTATTCAAAGCAAAGTAACATAGAAGGACAATTTTACAATTAAGTCATGAAATGTCTGCATTTATACTACGTAAATTTTCAGGAAGAGAAAACACTGAACTACTTTGTTCTTATCTTAGCATGGGGACCCACATCCAGAGGGGTGGGCAGCTTGCAGGCGTCGGGACTTTCCTGGAATTACTGGCAACTTCTGTTTCACATTATACACTTCTCTCTCTATGATAAAGCTACCAGGAACTATTTCTTATGTTATTTGAATACATATTTTTTCATCATCTTTCTGTCCTGTCACTCGAATCTTACATGATTTACTCAGCCTGGAGGGCTACTGAAATACCCATCTGTTTGTCCGTTCGTAACTAAAGTCTGTGATGGTGTAACTGTGTTCACTGTTTTCTGAGAAAATTGAGGATGTGGGTCAGCAGCCCGCATCCAATTTCCCAACCCTCAGATTCTGTGAACTATGTCATGAGATACTGTGGGCTGCTCTGACAAATACAACAATAAGGATAGAGGGTCCCCTGAAGTAATTGTTGCAGGGTATTCCGTCCATGGAGCCGCAAGAATTTTGTTTTGAGACCAAAAACATTTAAATAAATAATATAATATATAATATAATATATATAAGATATATATAAATACATATACAGTGTTCACCATCATGAAATTCTGTAGAATTGTCTAGCTGTTTGGTGTCTGTATGGGCAAAAGTATACTTTGTGCATTTTACTGTGATTCAAACTTTCGTCTTCCTGTACGACTACAACCATCACTTCAGACAAGAGCTTACTCATACCAGGGCGATTCATTGATCGGGACCAAGGGCGTTGGTGCAGCTGTATACATTTATTCTTATTAATTCTGGACTTACGGAAGCCGTTGGTGAGTGATGTTGAGAGAGCGAGATAGATCTAGTGTACTGCGATGTTGCAAGTTGATTTTGATCAGACATTTTCTGCGTTGCAACGCTGGAAGTGCTGTCCAACCATTATACGCCTTATGTGACTTATTGTAATCGCTAAATATAATCACTTCCATCTGAAATCTCTGGAGACGAGTCAGCGGTGTGTGTGTGTGTTTGTGGGACATACACGTACAATTCAATAACAAATTTCACTTCTCACTGGTTAGAGTAAGTACAGGTGTAATGCCGTAGAATTTCAGCAAGGGTTTTTGTAACTTTTAGGTATTAAGTTATCTTGGGCCCAGTAGAGAAGTTAGACGAAGGGTAATGTTTGAAGAGAATGCGGAAGAGCGACGTCAGCAGAAAATGGTCGCATTGCTTAGGCCGCTGATTCACGCGGAAGAGGCGGCAAACAGCTGTACGGCCTTGGCGTACAGAGTGCCGACTCAGCGAGACGGCCTGAGGAGATCCAACCCTCTTTATCCAGCTGACCAACGAGAGACGGACCTTTGGGGGAAAATTCGCTCTACTGAAGGGCCGAGCTTACCCCAAAGACAGGTGTCAGCAGGGAGAATGTTATAAAGTTGCGGACGCAACTGGAAGAGTGTCTATCATTGAATCGATCATGGAATCTTTTCGGATCAAACAATCAATCTTTTGATCATCGTAACTGAGTGTAGTAGCCAGCCAGAACCATGGTCGTGCCAGACCAAGCGACGGACACCATCAGCTTCCTACACCAAGTAAGTGGAACTGTTCATATCAGTCACGGATATACAGTGAGATATTATTAAAGTGTCATGTTACAGGGTTAGGGCAGAGAGAGTAGGCCCTGAGTGGGGACGTAGGAAGTACCTCGAAGGCTAGGGATGGTGAACCCAAGTGTATCGTTATCCAAATTACAGTGTGTGCGTAACCGGCCATTGTCGGCCATGAAAGTGATATGTATAAAGTGTATATATTAGTAGACGAGAGTAGACCGAGTGAAGGGGATGTGTGGTGTTAATGACTTACCCCCAGTCACACCCTCTATTTCCCCGTTCTCCCGTACCTCCCTGTGTTATCGGGACTGGGAACTCACAGCCAAGAGGTAGTTAACGAGCCAAGTACCAAGTGCTTAGCCTTCCAACTGGCCATGCCCCAAGGGTGCAACGGCATGGATGGCGGAAGAGGTGGAGAGATTCCTCCACGTCCCCTTCGCGCCATAACATAGGGTGACAGCGGTGGGATACCTCCACGCCCCCTGTCACCACTGTATAACAACAGGTACCAGTCAAGTGTAACTAACTAACTAACCAATATCCATCAATAACGGACGCCTTACTTTGGGATATTTACCAACTAAGTAAAGTCCTATAAGTCTCCCGCGTGTGTTCATTGGAGGGGGGGGGGGTAGAAACATTCCCATCATTACATCTGTGCGCCTTGCTGGGCGAACTGAACATCTTGAAACAATTTTCTCAGCCTTACTACGTCTGTCTTCGTGAACCCAATTCATTGGCAACCAAGCTCCCACTTTTCGCTTCACGCTATGTGCTTATATCGAGGATGGTGAGCAGTTCTGCAAATGGCTTCGCGAAAACGGTGCAATGACCGGCGGTAAGAGTCAACATCCTTCAGCTGGGTTTTCTTTGGAAACAGCACGTTTCACTCTTCTAAGTCCAACACCAAAATCGTCAACAGCGCGACGTGGAAACTTCGTGCACAAGCCAGAAGAAGCATAGATCTTTATTACAAGTAAAGTCTGAATGCCACTGTTTCGTTGATCTCTCTTACCGTCTTCCCCGATACAGACAACCGTATCCTGCAAACTTGTAGGAACGTAAGCCTATATTTGTGTTAAATATACGAATAAACTATGGTTTGCAGATTAATTAAATTTTATAAATACGACATTTCATGATACGCGTGAGATATCTTGACCTATTTCATGGCGTTTACCAACTTTAGCGGATAGCGAGTGTCGCGTGGTCAGCGCAACGAATCCCCACCGCCATTAATTTCGGTTTTATAGACCGGAGCCGCTATTTCCTTGAAATAGCTCCTCTATTATCCTCACGAGGCTGAGTGGACCCCGTTGCAGACCCACTACTTCTCAGAAAATCTGGTAGCGTCGGGAATCGAGCCCGTAACTCTAGATCTGTAACCAAGAACTCTGACCACTAGACCACAGAGGAGGTCACTAACTTCGCCGACAATCGGCGGTCTCTCGGTCGGTGTAGTTCGCTTGCGGACTAAAACCATGGATTTTTTTTTATTTCATGGCGTTTGGTAATATCAGTGAAAATTAATTATTCTGCTAGCTGTTTATCCTTCCCTGTCTTAACATTTCTTGTCTTTGATGAAAATTATAAAATGTCCTTAGAAAATACCATTGTGTTATGCTTCGGTACTAACAAGCCAGTTGCTTTCTCAGGTATGAAACACTCCTTTCATTAATATTTCTTTCGTTTATAATAACTAAAATTCATATATTCTTCCTTTTCTGCATCTCCGCCAAGTTTAATTAAATAGAGACGGCCATTTACAGTATATTCACTAACATTTAATAAAAAAAAATAACAATTTTTGGAAAACATGAAAACACAATTCCCAGAGTGAAAGCTAATGAATAAGGTTGATTTAGGTTTGTATTCAGAAACTGAAAATACAACAACGATAATCCATAAAGTTTGCCAGCATATTAATGAATGGAAGGCAAACAGCAAGATATTAAAGTAATGCATATTTTTTGCATCGTATCTCAGTTTCAGTATGAAAATGGTAAGATTTTAATATATAATTTCAAATGAATGACGTTGGACTGTTACAATACAGTGTAGGATGTGAGGCTCATGCATCGCTGATTAAGAAGATTTATATCTTCTGGGATATAAGGAAACGTAGTCCATAGTCCATAATTTGGAATCATCAGTGTGGATTTCGACGTAACATATCAACTACTGATCAGATCTCTTGCAAACGTCAGATATTGAAAAAAAATGGTGGTACAGTACATGGCGTTATGTCCCAGAAGAGAGAACTCTTGTTACAGTAAAATTCATGGTTTAGTCTTTTCGCCTTGAAACGTCGAGTATGTTTCTAGACTTAGACCCCTTATGCACACAAGTTTCTTCAGAAATATCCAGTCTCGTGTGAAGGGCAAAAGTCGCCCGCACAGATGCACCGCTGTATTCCGGCCACGTGCTGCAACTCCATCGTCACGTTGGTTCCTGGAATGTCCCGGCACGCGATTCAATAAATTCCCTGGCAAAGTAAAACTATCGCTGTTACCTGATTACGCCGAACTAGAAACGAAAAATACGCATGTGGCCACGGCACTGATGTTGCATGGCCCCTCACGTCCTTAATTTCTGCTCCCAGACCAATAAAAAGCAGCCTAATAAGACTGAGCTGAAATAAGGTATTTGAATTCGTAAATTATCTGAAGAAATGTTACCTCATAGCGTGATCCTACAAGCAAAAGTATAGTACGAGAACTGAGGAAGAGGGCGAACTTTAAGTTCGAAAAGTGATTCTTAGAATTCCTGAAATGGAATCTCAAGAGATAGACACTAGGCCACAGTTTCCGGTGTGCGAATGGAACACACACGCTTCTGTTGTTCCGACTCCTTCCTCACGAATTTTCATTTCTCAACTTTCGTTCTCTGTAGCTACAGTCTAATTTCAAGACATGTTGTCCTCATGCTCGTGCTTAGAGGGAGGACAACCCCCAGAGGTCGCGCGTAGGACATGCATGTATATTGTCGATAATGCTAAGGAAATAGCGAATATGTAAGATTTGAGGTTTTCACGGCGGTGACTATGAAGAAAGCAGCCTTCTGGGATGTGGCGCCGTATAGATATTGTGTTAACCGAAACGTCGGTTAACACAATATCTACACGGCGCCAAATCCCAGGAGGCTGCTTTCTTCAAATAGCAAATACTTTATTTAAAATTATTTACAGAGTAAATAGACAAGCTTTTCTCAGTATCAAAGCTTAATTTTTGAATAAATCTTTTTCAAATTTAGTGTGGAACATTTCGCTTTCATCCATATTCAGCAACAGCAAAATTCTTTATAATTAACGCCATAACTTATTTTTCCGTCTACATCATATGTCCTTAATAACATTATGTACACAGACAGAATGCAAACTAAATAAACTGCAAACAAAAATATTGGGAATATTTTGAACTGCGTTACCATGCACTTCCGTACCAAACTTCTTAATCAATAATTGTTTGATTAATAATTCAAAACCAAGATAGAATGAACAGGTAAAGATTTAGGAGTGAGCAGTTTCATACTTCGGAAATGATGTTACACAACTCATTTCTTTCACTCCGTGTGCTGCACTCTCGTGGCTAGAATAGGCGCCAAGTAGGTCCAAAGAGCTGAGTAATTCTTCAGGCGTTGACGGAGCTGAGCAAGTAAAGAAGTTCCCCGTCTTTTATGGCATCCAAACGTTCATATTGCACTCAAAGGAGCCCGCCACTGGATCCTGTGCCGAGACAGACCTCGCACGCTTCTTTATTTATGCTCGATTACGCTTCCATCCGAAACAAGCGTTAAAATTGCAAAGTCAGAGATTACTTTCTACTGCCAAGGAACAGCTGTTTCGTTTTATTCGATAGGTACAAAGATTGCTGTTATACAAAAAATATTTCAAGTACAAATCTTATGACTCTGTAAGGTGCATATTTGGTATAATGCACAATTTCTTTTACCTATAAGTTCCTCCTATGGGTATCAGTAAAGGCTGGATATATTATTATTAAGTGCTGAGGTTATACGATGCCGCTATGAAAAGTGACCAAATCTCCGTACAACCATAATCATACAATACCAAATTTAATCCGAAACTGTTCACTACATTCGGATATATGCTTCCAGATGTAGAGATATTCATAAGGATGGAATGTTAGGACCTTGCAATTTGAGTTAATTGCTCATACAACGCAATACAGTACAATAGTGATAGTATTTCGTACTGTAGTGTCAATGCTTGTAGAACTTTCGTAATTTATGTTTGAGCTACATATTTCTACCCAAATGCTTCATCTTCTGTGCCACGTTTTGCTGAAACTTTTCAGTTGCACTGAATTGTTACTGTGTTTCCAGTTGTGATTAAATTGTTCAATGTTCTTTCGGGTTGTTGACTCCAGTGTTGTCATCCATAAGGACAAACTTCCCAGTCCTGTTTGTCACAAATGCCTGTAGTGTAATTATGCTTTTCCTGTAAGAATAAATTATTTTTGCTTTGAATTTATTCTTCAGAGAGACCATGCAAAGGTGTGCGGGTATCCTGTTGTTATCGTTACGAAAGTTCATACAGTTCATCACCTGAAACTTTGTCGTCGGATCTCTGTACTTAGATATTCAACACACAGGATTACATCTTAAGCAGAAGTTGCGTGTATCCCTTTACAAATTCTCTTTCGGTTCACTTCTTAACTTCAACGACATAACTATTGAATTATAGAATATGTTTATGTTGTGTTAAGTCTCGTTCCGAACGATCATTGTTGCTCTAGATGAATTGTTGTGAGCGTGACAAGAAGAATCCCTGACCATTCACGTTTCTACATCATCTCTTGACGTTTTACGGACATAACTACATATATTTTTCTTTTGCCCAAAAATATTCTAATACAGATAGTATACGATCACGTATAATATTTTCGCGTGTTAGTGACTAGACACGGGGATAGGATTGGTAGATGAATTTACTGAACAGTTATAAATCGCAGCTACAAGCAATTATGACGCTGTGACTAATTCACGCACTCTACTTCTGACTGCAGTACATGCTAAGTATCAAACTGTTCAACATCGGCTGACTCTCGCTTTGTCCTCACTGGCTGGCACTGGTCGTCTGCTACTGCAACTGTCGACGGCAACTCGCTATATGGTCTTGGCTCGGACTGAATAGAAAACATCGTTTCATACAGTCCCTTTTATTCGTTGTCGCTGAAAATTTTTTATCGCGTCTTTCTTAAGGCATCATGTCACAGTATTATCATCGTCCTATTTTGAGCCAGTTTGAAGTAGTTTACATCCTCACAGCCAATTTCTCAAAACGTTTTGTTTTCTCTTTCAAATTATCTTTCCTTCTGCCGTTAGATCTCCAACGTGGTGCTTATTGCCTCATAGCAAATGATTCCAGTCACCGCTTGACTATTCAAACTGGTCGAGAGACCAATTATATTAATCGAAATTTTACGACCATGTTCGTCAGAGAAACCCGCCATTTGATCAGAACTTGATACCGCATTAAATAATCTCACGTTTTTTGTAATTGACATTCCAATACTTCCTCCCTCTGTGCCTGGTTCTCAGAAGTGGCCTCTTACCTCAGATTTTCCGAGATAAATGATACAGAATTATTGAATTTGACTTTACAATTAATATCTCTTTGGGGGGGAGGACTTTCAGAAAGATCTGATGCGTTTCATCGCGATAATGGTGCCGTGAATACTCCTTTCTCCACTGCGAAATTGGTCACGTAGCAGAAGAATAGCCGGTGCTGGATCTCCTTGCTGTATTGAGCGAGGGATATTCTTCATCTCGTTATGTCTTCTTCTCAGTGGCGAGGCTATCAAAGCGATGAGATGACACCATCAGGTACCAACGGTAGGAAATGAAGAAACAAATGAAGGAGACCGCTTTCACGAGAACGTGACGTCTGTCTGAGCAGCTGCTGCTTCGGTGTAGTGTCACCGGATTGTGGGATCAATTTCCTGTTTAATGGTAGCGCAGTCTCAGGTTCCTTCTATCTCCCATTGCTCGAACACTAGGATCGTGCGTTCAAACCCCGCTCGGGACATGAAAGCATGTCAGTAATTCTTTGTGTTGTAAGCAGATTCCTTGCGATTAACCGAAGTATCCTCCAATGAGTCTTGCAAGGTGTATAAAACATTCCGTAGTTTCAGAAATTAATTCTGAATTGGGCCAGACCTGAAGTCCTAATACGTACTGGTGAAGAAATATGTGATCATTTTAGCCTAATTTTCTTATTCTGAAAAAGAATAAAAGTTTGCGTACGAGATTACCTTGCTGTCTGTGTGTCTGTAAGTGTATACCGTTATTAACTTTTGCTTGACTATGCCAGTCTTTAGAAATTTTGTGCATTTATCATGGAACTTGAGCCAATTTTAACGACGCATTCATGAATCCTTCACATAAGCAATACCACCATTTAGAGCCTCTCAGATTTCTGAGGCAAAGCCCTAATATTGCTCCAACCCCTCTACCAATCTTCATGGAACTTTGAATGTCTATCATGCCACATGAAATCATCTCAACGGCATACATTATAAAAACTTAGATCAGTAATACCAACATTACCGCCTGTCAAATTGTTGCTGTAATAACTATAATGTTAATTAAATGCCTGATCCGATCGGCCTGGAACTTGGTACACATATCATGGCACCTAAGCCCACTTCAAAGCCATACATTTTAAATATCTCCCATCCTTAATACCAGCATTACAGCATTTCATATTGTTGAAAGTAAACCTTAATATTTCTTGTAAGCCTCTACCAATCTTCATGAAACTTGGTGTATTTAAATCATGCCACCTGAGATCATCTCAATGGCGTACATCATAAATCCCTCTAATCAGTAATACCAACATTGCAGCTCTTCAATTATTGAGGGAATGCCCCTAATATTACTTGAATGCCTGAAACGATCGTCATGAAACTTGGTATGACTATCGTGCCACCTGAGGCCAACACAACGGCGTACTTAAGAAATCCCTGTCATTAGTATTACTAACATTACAACCTACCAGACCGCATTGTTATATCGACTTTAGAGGAGTGCGTGCTATAGTTTCGTTTCTACTTCTCGTATCAGATACTAAAATTACAGCGAGAGGAAATCAGACGAATAATTCTTCCCAGAACTTCCTGTAATTTTGTAATATTGGAATCAGATCTGTCGTGCTCAAAGTTCGAAGGTTCTGACTGCAGCCCCTCATGTTGCTGTATGGACTTTTTAAAATATTTGACAATATGAAACTATACAGGGGAAACGTATGCATTCGCCAGTCTTTCCCTTTGTTTAATGTCAGAAACTGCTGAAATTTTCAGGCCGAGTTCTATTTTGTTCTCAGTGGTTTAAAATAGACCCGCAAAGTATACTTGACGTATAAGCATAAATCGAAGATTATGACTGCCCTAGAAATGTCTCATTTTTCTTGATATGAAAAACTCTCCAATATATGAGGTTTCATGGGATATTTCTTCAATGGGTGTATTTTCAATGATACATTAGTAGCAGTACTCAAGATTATAGTGTGTTGTACGAAAACTATATGCTACCATGCATTTATTTTTCAAACAATATGTGGATTCTGTGCGTAAGGTCAGATAAATTGCGCCTCTAAACCAACATTGGACGTCTTCTAAGAGTTTTCAGCACTCCTCATTTCATATTCGGACTGGCTTAAAAGTGAACCCAAAATACTTTTCTCTGATGGGATCAAGAAAATTGTGTAACTTCTTGGCTAAATTCATGGACCAGCTGGGGAATTACATACTGTGACATGACGTCTGAAATCGGAATACTGGAACCAGAGGCAGACGTCCGTCGATGAGCAACAGCTAAATAAACACTAAGTTTTCGTTACAACGGCTAGCTAGAACATGTTTCCGCGGCAAAGAGTGCGCTGGTATGTCAAGCCGTTTCACGGAGTTTGCTACAAAGGACTTAGTCCCACCCTACTAATAATAATACAAAAGTTAAAACCTCGTCGTTAAACAACCAAAGTGTAAATTATTCGAAATAATGAACACTTCAAAAGTTAATAATTTTAAGAAGAACAACACAGGGATTCTGCAATCCTTACAGGAGTGTACACAATATTCAATACCAGTCCTTGTTCCTTCAGATTCCGCATGCCCCTCATTTCGAATATATATGAGGAAGACGTTAGTAAAACCAAATAAAACTTCGGTTGATATGGTTACTGGGGAAATTAAAGTTCATGAGATTTCGGTAGCCACAAAATGCTTAAATTTCGCATAAGAAGCTTTCAAAATTTGTCCAGCTATTCTTGAGTTTAATCATGGGTGGGTGGAAATTATCTCCCCTTTTGCATATATCTGAAGTATAAATAATAACACTAACAGTGGGTAATTTACTTCACAATGAAATGTGACAATAAATTTCCCGAACTGACGCTGTTACAGAAATACTATTAATTCCATCTATCGGAGATGAACGGCAATACTTAGAAGTGCAAGTTTCAGCTTCTTAGGTTTATTTATATGACAATTACAATTATTTTTGGTTAAGTTAGTTTTTTCGTTGTGTCGAAGGTTTCAAAATAGAACAAAGAGCAGCGACTACGTTTTGTAAGAGATTAAAGTAAACAGCCACTGAAACGTTTGAAATGTTCAAAAGTGCGTGCGGTGAAGAATGTTAATCGAGACTAAATCTGTTTGAATGGCATATAGGAGCTCAGAAACTAAGAGTGCAAAAATTTTGGCTGAAAACAAAGTTGACTGCATTTTTTATGCTGAAGGTATCATCATCACGAATTTGTGTCGGGAAAACTGGCTGTAAACGGTAAATTTTTATAAAGAGGTGATTAAGGGATTGATCGCTCGAGTTCATGACGTCATGCCTGAGTTGCAGGAAAGTGGGTCCTGGTATCTTCTGTACGACAATGCACCGGCGCATTCTTCGGGCGTTGTCTCCGGGTTTTTGGCGAATCGAGGGATCCCCATGTTATCCCATCCACCCTACTCCCCGCATTTAGCACCGACTGAATATCTTATTTCCAAAATTAAAAATTACAAAGAAATGGGCAGGATTCCAGGCTGTATCATCGATCCAGCAGACTGTGACGAGAGAATTGAAGGCGATACGGGAAGAAGCGCTTTCTCGGGCATTCGGTTCGATGTATGAGAGACGTAAACGTGTGGAAGCGGTCGGGGACTATATTGAGTGACAGTATTAGTAAATATTTGTTATTTTTTTATGTGTTTCTATGGTCTCAGTTCGTGAACTTAATTGACGCATTGTGTATTTGCCTGCTTCACGCTGGTTCCTTTCTGGATTTATTCTTTGAACGTGAAGATGGAGGTCATATACTTCTCCGAAACGTTTGTGGACTTTAAACGGACACAGCATTACACCCTAAAAGATAGAAAAAACTCTTCATAACCACCGCTGTGAGAACCTCAAATCCAACACAATATATCAACGTTTCAAGGGTGTTTGTTCTGCGATATAATCCTTCTACAGCTCATTATATAAACTTGGGAAAACTGTAGAGACACAGATATTGGGGCCACATTATAACACGTAACTCCCTTAACCTAACTTACTTGTACATATCCAGCCCGTCCTGTTGTTACTCTTTTCGTAGATGACATGAACTACGCAACACTGCTTTGACGTTGTGGCAGCAGAACCCATGTCTCAACACCGCTAATATCAAAGTCGGCTATTACAGACACTGACGAACACCTGCAACACCTTCAATGCTAATCTTCTTAGACTTCAAAGAATCGGTGTTCAGATGTTTCTTAAATTTAATTCCATATTCATTTCTGGCTTCTCCATCTCAGCCCAAAGTAGCAGTCTAGATTTCACAATAGAAATGGAAAAGGTGGCCTGTTTAAATCAAAATGATCTTGAAAAAAGCAGTCTTCTGGGATTTGGCACCGTGTATATGTAGTGTTAACCGACGTTTCGGAGGAACGTCGGTTAACACCACATATACACGGTGCCAAATCCAAGAAGACTGCTTTCTTCATAGTCACCGCCGTGAAAGCCTCAAATCTTACAAAATAATTTTCTTTCGTCATATTTTAAAATGTTTCTGCTTCAAAACCCACTTCTCCGACACAAACTTTTCTGTTCCTCTCACAGTTTTTCACAGATTTTCATGAGGCTTTGTTTTTCGAGATGCTTTCAAACCGAAATTCTGTATGCATCCCTTGAGTTAAACCCTATTGTAACCTCCCTCAGTTCGCCCTCGTAATATCTATAGATGTCCTATAAATCACATAGGTCCTCGCTATATAACGTCTGTTGTGTTGGTTCTTGGGTTCAGACGGGCCATGTCTTCCGGAATACTTTGTATCCAGACACGTGGAGATTATGTTGTTTGAACCATACTGATCTGGAACCAACTACGTTAAGATGCTGTAGGGACTCTCTCCTGCAAACCAAGTAATTTTAGGAAAAGGATTAAGAAAGTGATAAATGAGGCGAAGTGAAGGTGGGATGGAAATCAGCAAAAAATGCAGTGAAGTGAAGTGAAAAGTGTTAAGGATGGGAGGATTACGTAAGTGTAGTAAAGCAAAGTGAAAGGAAAGTGAGGATATGGCATTACAAATTCATTACTATTAGTTTGTTATATATTATGTTGATTTTCTAATAATGTATTTTTCTACTAATATTTATGTGCTGTGTTTTGTTTGAACGTGTTTATGTGTGTTATTTGTCTGTTGTCTTATTGTAGTACCACTGCCACTGGGTGAAAANNTTTTTTTTTTGCTGCTACAGAATAACAGGGAGAAGTTAACACGGGCCTTGCTCTGACCACGAGAGGTATTTCGAATCATGGCAGTTGATGTCTCTGCATCCCTGATCCATTTATCTCCAGTTTTAATTGGACTAGTGATTGAATGATTTATGTAGAAAAGTAAATTCGGCCCTTATTTTTGTTTTGTTTTCAACCAAGCATTTAGAAATGCTGACGTTTAGTCTACCTGTTCGTAAAATATATTTTATCTCTAGCCATAGTATTGGTTCAATACTGCTATCGAATATATACCCAAATGCAATTATCTTTGGATACATTATTAAAACGCAGTTCTGTTACACATGGTGCATTAAATATATTCTTACTTTGAAATCAATAGGTCTACAATCATTGCATTTGGAAAATATTCTTTTTATTGCTAAACTTCCTTACAAATTTTGTTTCTTATTCTCCTTTGAAGATATTATCCTAATTACATATTTATTTCACTCTTTTCGGTTCCAACATATTCCTTAACAGCGTAAGTGAAAATATGTTGTACTAGAACGTGTAAGTGTAAGTTACATAAAAATAATTTTACAAGTTGTTTTGCATACGTGTGATATGTGGCATGAGAAGGTGCTGCTCGGGCAGTGACCGCTCGTCACCCAGGTCACCTTCCGAGAAATGTTTATGAGATTTAAGTCTGTTTATATGTAAGCGTTTGTAAATTTGTTTCCAAGGAAAAATAATTTATCATTGGATGTAATGTATACTAGAAATGGTCATTCGGTGTAGGCACTAGGCTTGGTAATACATGACTGGTGTTCGATTGGCGGCAGAGGTAAATTATCTCTGTCCTCTCTGGAGTCTGTACCGGCCTTATGACCCATTCACCTACCTATCTAATGGGCACGGGAATAAAGCGCCAGTGGCGTGAAGCTGACCACTCACCACCATTTATTACAGAGGTTAAAAATGGAGCTATAATTTCACGTCCTCATATGTCTTCATGGAGTAGTGCTTAATTGTGTAATTAAGTACAAGAGTATTATTATTATTGGAGGGGGTGGGTGATCTATTGTACGTCCCCTTTTTTGATATTCTACCAGTCGCCAAACCCTACCGGTGCTTGTGCGTACTATTAGCCCCGTTCAGCCAACGAGGTCGGCCTTCGGTACCTAATACTTCCCCCATCTACCAGAGGCATTGGAACCCGCGTACCTTGAGTCATGAGGTCGGAATGTTACACCTAGACTACGGAGGCCGCTTAAGTACACGGGTAACTTTAACTTTGTCTTCACCTCACACGTGTATTTAAACATTGCCATTAACACTGTCCATGCGCCTTTTCTATATGTAGACGTTGTCTACAAATTGCACTTAACTGAAATATAATTTTATGTTTGCAAGTCTTTGCTGCTTTATAGATTCCGTTTCCAGGAAGCGTTTTCTAATTGTTCCGCCAAGTATGAATTTCATAGCCTCTCCTGTTTGTGTGTGTTGGCGCTTGATAATTAATTAATAACGAGCAGTGTCGGTCATCCCAGTTACTGGCGGCAACGCATGCGCAGCGGGGACGTTCATACAGAAACACAGCCAGGCGTTGTTCACAAAAAGTGATGAATATCAATTTGTAAGAGACTGAAATGATGAATGCCGTGCTTTCAACAGACAAGTGACACGTTGAATTACATCTCAAGTAAGGTGTCAACTCTTCGTTACTTTTGACTGAGACTCCGTGGCGGTCATCTTCGTTCTTAGTTTTGTTTTTCCCTTTCCCTTCGAAGTAGGGACTAGTTTCATAGTTAAACATTCGTAAGTATTATAAAGAGATTTAAAATTCAGCTCCAGTTTCATCTTTCTAAGTAACCAGATTTCAACCGTGTGAATCAAACTGCAGGATATCTTTTTATCACACGAAATTAAAAATGTATGTAACTTCTTTGTTATTGAACGCAATTGTCTGAATCTTTCATTGATCGGTTTACACATTTACGAAATTTGTTTGCAGCAGCTGCTAACGACGAAATTGATAGTAAGATGGCGTTGTGGATGGATCACAAAACCTTTATAAAACCCTTTATACTTCTGGTGTTTTTGTATTACTGTAGAGTGATAATATCGTTGGGTGTTCGGTTTGTGTTTCACCATCGAGGGTCCCTATACACTGGACTGTTAAATACCGGGTGTGTGTAATGATCGTACAGTGGTACTCAAGAGTTGGACATTTGTTCGCACGAAGAATTTGTCAGTGAAAAATGTGCTACATTTAACAAAACGGATTTATTTCTCATCCAGCACGGCATGGGGGGACCTATCGAGTTGTCTTCTGCTTATTTCTCTATAACTGAATCAGCCAATATCAGAAGATACAATGCCGAAATATTAAGTAGGTTCTAAAGGGTTCCGATGATGGTGTATAACACACAAAATTACTGGGTTTTCCGGACTTTTCCCACCGTCCGGTGTTCTAGAAACTAGAAAATATGACGTTTCGGAAACTGGATCTGTTTCCGTCCTCAGGTGAAATGGAGAGAAGACGCCTACTCAGTTGGGCTCCCTAAAAATACCTAATCTCAATCACTGGATAATCCTTGTCAGATTTACACAGCTACTTAATTGCTTGAGACCAGGCTAATTAGGAGGAAGATAACAAGAAAATGTGCAGTAAAAATTGTGATAAAGCAGGCGCATGCGCTCGACTGGGATAGAATGAGAGGTAGAAATTTATGCTACAATTTTTATCGTATATAGATGGCGGTAAGTTTGTCAGCCTTACACGCCGGCCGCACATTAACCCGCAGGAAGACCCGTATACTAAAGGCTGAGGCGACCCTAGAGCCAAACCGCAGCTTGAAGGAATAGGTAAATTGAAAAGTGCAGTGACCTGATCTGGAATCGAACCCGCGACCTTCCGGGTTGTAGCATAGTGCCTCAACCCGATCCACGCTACCGTGAAATTATGCTGTAGAATATGGTATATTAACCGGTAAAAGGAATGTTTCCTTTTTTCTATTAGTGGATATTTTTTATCATTAAACTTCTACATTGTGCACTCGTAGAACTATGGATGCCGGTAATCAGCTATGCGGCTTGAACACTCTGCATCTGTGAGCTACAGTTATGATGTCCAGTCCATATTATATCCATTCTCTTTTGGGTTAAATTACGCCGCTTTCAATTGGAAGTCTATATAGCGTCGAACAAACGGTTGAATAATGAACTAGAGGAAAGCGGCTGTGGTCTAGAGAAGCTACTGCATCGGAGTTCGCCTTGATTGACTTAGGAAGAGCAGGACATCCGGTGTCCCGACCTAAATTCGAAAGGAACGTCTCTCGAATGCGGGGTGGAGCGTTACCTCTAGGCCATCTCGTTAGGTGAGATTCTGACCACAAAATGTGTACCACCTACAATGTATCTCCATTTTGTAACAGTACCATCTCGTGCTACGGCTCCTAGGGCAACCGCTAATTCAATTACAACCTCATCGAGCAGGTCGTCCAGTAACCCAGAGAGCGTGTTACCTGCTGAATAACTGAAGTAGAACTCGGTGTAAGACCTGCTGTTGTGTGCGGGTGTCTGTAACTATTGAAATTATTAGCCGTGGGAAAATGAAGTTCGTCGATCAGAGTGTATTGGAACGTGATGGGGTTCCCATACTCCATGTTCATTAAAAGTCTCTCGTTCATATTGGCTCTGATGAGTGGGTTCACATATTCACACAGAGCTTGTTTATGTAATCAGAAGATCTCATAGCCGAATAACGTAGACTTACCGTCATTTCTGTTTAATAATTATATTGATAAGACTGAAAATACACTTCGTGCCATGAATATAACTGAAATATAAAAAACCCTGCTGAGAATGGATATAGGACTTTGCAATTACATCGAAGATCCTTTTGACTTTGATTGTACCCTCCAGAAAAATGCTTGGACATACTCGTAACTTAAATTAGACCACGATATATTCCTTCTATGTGTAAATTCTCTGTAAATCATAATTCACAATTATTCTACTGCATTCCGTTCCCGGTGAAGGTTACAGCTTCCACGATCTGCATGGAGAATATTTTATGTTTTTTGTATTGGATATATTCTGTTCTGCAATTGAACCCAACGTTTTATAATTGCTTTCCCATCCCATACCAAATAAATCCAAAACAAATAAACACTCGTAAGTTATTTTTCTTATATTTGCTTTAATATTATTATTCTATGTAAACTGAGTTTCTCTGTCCATTATTTTGCAGTCAGTTCACATATTATATCTGTCAGTTTTATTTTATTTTATAACTATTTCAATTGTTGAGTGACAGCTGTGTTATCTATCGGTTCTTTGTAAGGAGGAGAACTGTGATACGTTGTGTACTTATTCCTTTCTATGCTTGTGTCAGTAGCATTAGCAGTAGTAAAGGTCACTAGGTCAGGTTTCATCTGAGTACTTCAGGATTACCCTGCAAGGCATCATTCCAATATACATATAAAGTAAAATTGAAGGTATCCCTGTAACAGGCCGTGGAGACCCATGGGGTTGTGAGATATTGAGGCTCCCACATTCTCTAGGCAGTCGGCTCATAGATGGCGGTAACGTTGTCAGCCTTACGCGTCAGCCGCCCTTTACCCCCAATAATTTTCCAAGAATATTCCTGATACCCATTTCTGTTAGAGGCTGAGTCGACCCCAGAACTATAGTGCGGCTGTAAGAATTAGGTAAATTGAAAAAAGTTCACCTCATCGGGGTTCGATCCCGCGACCTTCCGGCTTGTAGCATAGTGCCTCATATATATGTATATCCGTCATCTTCGTCCTCATATCCAGCAAAATAAGCCCAGTTGGAGCCACGGTATGAATAAAATTACACTCACCCCGCTCTTTCAATCAGATGTATTGAAGAGTACTGTCTTATGGGTTATAACATCGTATATTCCTTTGAAAGTCAACAGACATTTCGGAGGGACATATCGCCTCCATCTTCAGGGTCGAAAAATGAACCGAGCAAGATACCAGCATGAAAGCATGTGGGAAGCAGAGCCCGGTCTGGCGATATATTCATAACCACCGCTGTGAGAACCTCAAATCCAACATGTATGCATATAATTCGATGAAAATTTCTTCTTCCTCGTGGGTTGCAATCAAAAATATATTTCTAAAATCTTACTTCAAGAATTATGACTAAGTTATGAACACTCCTGTACATGTTTCAGCGCTGAGAGCGCACACGGAAAAGCTTCTGTTACACCATCTTGGCCTCCTCTTGTTGAAATTAATGGGGCGCGCTTGTGTCAGTGATGGTAGTGTCTGTAGTGGTCGAAAACCCCAAAATCTTACAGGATTCAGGACTGGGACTGATGAAAATTGATTAAAAATGAAATCAGAAACCATTACCACGATTACGGATGCAGGAGAGCTACCTCCTTAAGACTTAATGATGTTACGATGGTCCTCAGTACATCATAAAAATAGCATTCTTGTTATTACCACTGTTAAAATAACTGTCACTTCTCGGGAATCGAAATTACCACTGGCAGCAAACAACATCATCAACGTATCATTCATACGTTTAAACCCAACGAACCCAATAACCCCCGTACCGTGTTGTGTGACAACATTCATGAACACACTTGCGTTTAATGTACCTTGTGATACGGAACTCGGTTCGTTGGTCTGCAACATTGTTGAAGGAGATTACAGTTAGTTTGATATCATTGAAGCATCGATGTGGAGAGTCAAAGGTGACGGCCATCACTAGACACAAAATCTATACTTGCTGTGGAAGAGACAGGTGGACTCCTGCATGCTCAGCGCTGTTACGTGGCTTGCATCACAGACCGAACAAACATAATGACGTTTCTCTGGCTGTCAGCCGCGCCAGTTCTGAATAGAAGCTGGACATTATGGAGACTGGGTCTCTATCATCAGGGTTTCATGTGATAAGTGAAACAGGCGCCGGTCACGGTAGCCAAGCGGTCTAAGGCATGCACTGTCTACGCTGGCTCGGAAGCCGGGATCGTGGGTTCGAATCCCACTCAGGGCATGGATGTTCGTGTGCGTTTCTCTGTGTTTGTGTACAGGTAGAGGCCTTGCGACGAGCTGATCACCCGCCCAAGGAGTCCTACCGTATGTCTAAGATCTAGTAAACCGAATTGAAAAAAAAAACGGAGAGTTTCATGGAGGTAGACCTAGGCCCAAATGAGGGCTGTAGTGCCAATGAAGAAAATAAGTGACACAGGTCGACCGATATACCAGTTAACTTAATGAATTTCAGTCGTAATTAGAAATTATCCAAAGGGATAGAAGAAGGTAGAGTCAAATGCTGACCCATCCCACACTTCACCACCTCTTGTTCTTATGCACCGTTGTGACGGTGAAGCGGTCAAGCAGAGAGTACAGTACACAGATTTGACCATGTCTAGGGGATAACAAGAGTCCTTTACGTTACTAGTGCTACTGAGAAGTTCTCCTTCAACTGCCGAATATATTCCTGTCCCACGTCATTTGTTATTTGAGACGCAAGCTTTCTTGTCACCATTGATGATAGCAGTCAGTAAGATGACGGAGAGCAGATGAGCATTCAGCATGCCATGCTTCGCCCTTGTTACTACACGTGCGCTCAGCTCCAGACTTTCGGCGCAGCAGGGAATCACATGGCTTCCGCTGTTGGGACAAATTGTAAGCACACGCCCAGAGTCGCAGTCACAAACAAATGTAAGAAAACCTGGTATTGTTACTCAATGTAGGGACACGCGGTAGCTTAGTTGGTTGAGGCACTATGCTACAAGCCGGAAGGCCGTGGGATCGAATCCCGAGGAGGTCATTGGATTTTTCAATTTACCTAATCCTTCCTGCCACACTGTGGCCCTGGGGTCGACTCAGCCTCTAACAGAAATGAGTACCAGGAATATTCCTGGGAGTAAAGGGCGGCCGGCGTGTAAGGCTGACAACCTCACCGCCATCTGTGATCCGATTGCCTAGAAAATGTGGGAGCCTCAACATCTCACAAACCTATTGGCCTCCACGGCCTGTTACAGGGACAGCTTTACTTTATTTTATTACTCATTGTAATTTACTTATATATATAAGTAAAAGTTTATATATATACATATATAGCTCCGTTAAATAATCAACGGAAGGAAAATTCTTTATATAGCGACGCAGCAGACTAGAAATTGAAACCAATAATTTAACTATTGAGACCATTTAGCCAAAAGTATTTAAGCAGTGGAAGAGAAGTAATTTTAAGAGCCGGTATAGCGCAGTCAGTATAGCGACTGGCTACGGGCTGGACGTGAGGAGCCGGGATAGCGCAGTCAGTATAGCGACTGGCTACGGGCTGGACGTGAGGAGCCGGGATAGCGCAGTCAGTATAGCGACTGGCTACGGGCTGGACGTGAGGAGCCGGGATAGCGCAGTCAGTATAGCGACTGGCTACGGGCTGGACGTGAGGAGCCGGGATAGCGCAGTCAGTATAGCGACTGGCTACGGGCTGGACGTGAGGAGCCGGGATAGCGCAGTCAGTATAGCGACTGGCTACGGGCTGGACGTGAGGAGCCGGGATAGCGCAGTCAGTATAGCGACTGGCTACGGGCTGGACGTGAGAAGCCGGGATAGCGCAGTCAGTAGAGCGACTGGCTACGGGCTGGACGACCAAGGGGTCGAATTTCGAGTAGGGACGAGATTTTTCACTTTTCCATGTCGTCCAGACCGGCTGTGGGGTTCACCCAACCACCTATTGAATGAGTACCGCGGGCTCTTTCCCCTGGGTTAAAGCGGCCGAGGCTTGAAACTGACCACTCACCTCCAACTAGTGCTGAGTTCAAGAAATTGATCTATACACCCACTCCCTCATACGTCTTCGTGGTGTAGTGCTCAATTAGTTAAGCATAGGGGCCACTTTACCTTACATAAGAAATTAATGTGCTTTAAGAGCATAAACACTTTGGAGAGATTTTAGAGAGGATCTTGCATTAAACAAATGCGTAATGAGAAGCTTAAATAAGGCAGGACGAACAGTTCGATGTGTAAATTCCGTTCTGTTGAAGCGCTCTCAGAAAGTTAAGCGTCCGTATGTGGTGGGGATATGTGGGACGCAACAGATCTAGGATATATCGTCGAAATAGATCCCTGAGAAGTGTGGGTATATCCAGGCAGAAAGTTAGAAGTACGGTTACTAAACACGGAATGGGAACTGTAGAATGAATTGAAGCGATTACAAGGTAGGCAATTAGCATAGCATAGACAAGTGCAACGAAAATAGATAATAGGTGGCCTACGAGAAAGCTGGAAGGAGAAGGAGACGTGAATACCTCGGAACAAATTGGAAGATTGATCAGGATAGAGCAATGCAATCCAATCCAATAGATTGCAAAACGGAGATGATAGGCAAATGTGGAAAACTGATTTGGCGACAGCGAAGTGCAACCGCTCTTACGCCCTTTATTTTCTGATGTTGGTTGGGTTCCGGTGGCAATGAAAGTCTTCCTCAGGATCGTTTACGGGTCTTGGATTATGAGACAAAGGGTAATGATATTACGACTGCACACATTACAATTGCTTACTGGTTTAATATATTATTTGCAGAACACGTCTATCCGTCGGAATCACCAAATTAGAAGTCCCCCTGAAGCTCGGACTATATCCTTGAGTTTTGGGGACATTAATTCTCCCACCCTCGCAGATATATTCCATCATCGCTTCTGATTCGATCATTCAAACGGAAGGCGGGTGTTACAACTTTGAATCCCCCAATACCCTCTTACAATTATATCTTCGAAGCCGTTGGTCCAGCGATATTCCCAACGATTCCTGAGACCTCGCTGGACTGCAGCTGCGAAGTGTAATATTTCAAACGATAAGCGGCATCCTTTGCTCATAATATATATATTTATATTGGTTTCACGTAACAACTGACACTATGGCACCACTATTCCGTGCCGCAGTGATATAAGTGTCAGTTGTTTATATTCCGCTTACACCAAGTCTTACTCTTAATATTCCAATTTAATCACTAGCTTAAATTGGACGACTTCAGAAGTAAACCGAATGTATTTATATAACCTAAATAATAATATTCTAAGGAGATGCAGCTTGGGCATACATGCATGCAAAAGCCATGGGAGAATTCCTTGTTCATAAATACGCAGTCTCTTTGAAGTGAATGGCTGTTTGTCATGTAATTTACTTACACCCATTGTGCTCAGGTTTGTTGAACAGGTTGTCCCGTCTTTACATAATTATGGCCGTTAGTGGTGTGATGTGCGTAAACCGAGTTAAAACGTAGAAAATCCATGAAAATGGTTTAATATACTTACCTCATTACTGACTCTCTTTTACTCACTGCTCCCTTCCCCATCAACTCGACAACTTTCAGTGATTCTGTAGTGGAGACCTCATGGAGACAAGCCCGTGCCTATTATTGTTCCATTGCAAATTCCTGCATGTGTTATGCAAATAACAGAAATCGCTATCGAATATGTGTGTAGACTTCAATTTGGCGCGACTCTGTGGCACTGCCTATCCCTGCTAAATTTTGTAAAATGTAAAGATATCCCTGTAACAGGCCGTGGAGGCCCATAGGGTTGTGAGATGTTGAGGTTCCCACATTTTCTCTAGACAGTCGGCTCATAGATGGCGGTAAAGTTGTCAGCCTTACGCGCCGGCCACCCTTTGCCCCGAAGAATATTCCTGGTACTCATTTCTGTTAGATGCTGCGTCGACCCCAGGTCCATAATGCGGCTGGAAGGATTAGGTCAATTGAAAAATCCTATGAACTCATCGGGATTTGAACCCGCGAACTTGCGGCTTGTAGCGTAGTGCCTCAACCAACTACGCTACCGCTTTTCTGTGGTATTGTCATTTCTCCTTCGTTTACATTCACCGAGCTCATTGCTAATAGGTGTCGACAATTTTATCACCTGACGAGGCCCGTAGTTCAGTGTCTAAACTTAAGATATTTATTTAATATTTCACTTCATTTCTGAATTATATAATTACTCCTCAACCACAAAAGTTTTAAAGCACAGAATCTTTTCATCTTTAGCTCGATTGACTTATAAATGCAAACATTGTAACCTGCCAAATGAAGAAACTCGCGAATGAATAAAATTAAAGGATCAGGAAGGAGGCGGTCTTAATATATTAACGCTAAATAAGGTACATGACTTTACTTCGATTACAAAGGATGTGGAAGGCTGCGATAATGGTCTATTTTAATCCTTAGCACTAGCATTTAATTAGCAATACAAAAACAGTTGCAAGTTGCCCCAAAACCATTTACACTTAAATGGAGAGAGAAAACTTGCCAAAAGCTGAGCATTATGAAGCTTGTTTCACAAGAAAGCACTAAATATATCATTTACATTGAGCATAAACCACCTTCGGATATGACTTTGTTCATCACCTTCAGAAGCAGTAGCACGCCTGATGGATCCGGTTTAATTGCTCGCTCCTGTACCCTGACGGCCCATTTTGCCTTCCCATCCTTTTTCTTTAGCTTTCCACTGCCACCTTTGTCATCCCATTCTTCTTCATTAAATTGCATATGGTTCTTTTGTTAATCTCAATTTTCTTCGCAATGTTTTAAAGGTTCAATGTTCCTTTGTTAGTGCTGTAGTCTTACAAATCTTACCAAAGTTCCTAGAATCCTCATTTCCCTGCCCTGAGTCCTTTGACGACATTCTCAGTCCAAAAAATATATAGAAATATATTTTATATCGATATTACGACACTAAATTTGCATGTATTTATAAAATCTTCATAAGAACCGTCACCTGTCTGAAATTACTATACAATGTATTGTATTATACGTACCATAAAATGAATTGAGTAGTTAGTGGTTGATGAAGGTTATTTGTAGACTTCTGCAAAAATTGAATTGCACAGAGAACAAATACAGTACGTAACAGTTGTCTGCGTTTATTTAGAATCAGTAAACCTTGAATTCATAAGAAGAATCAAATTTATATTGTCACATATAAAGGAAGTGTATGAAGTTAAGGTAAATTTGTCCCTGGTAAAGAAAAGGTAAAGTTATCCCTGTAACAGACCGTGAAGGCCAATAAGGTAGTAACAGGTTGAGGGTCTCACATTTTCTCTAGACAATCGGCTCACAGATGGCGGTGAGGTTGTCAGCCTTAAGCGCCTGCCGCCTTTTACCCCCAAGAAAGATTCTTGGTATTCATTTCTGTTAGAGGCTGAGTCGACCCCAGGACCACAGTGCGACTGGGAGGATTAGTTCAATTGAAAAAATCCACTTCATCGTGACTCGAACTCGCGACCTTCCTGCTCGTAGCATAGTGCCTCAACCAAAAACGCTACCGCGTGTCCCTATGCTTAATTAATTAAACACTACTCCTTGAATACGTATGGGGGAGTGGGTGTATAGGTCCACGTATTCTTGACATCGACACTTGTTGGGGTTGAGAGAGTACATCCACTACAAATATCAAATAATTTCATAATTATAAATTAAGAAAGGACCTGTACGCAATTAATCTTTTTGAAACTTAATCTTCAGACGAAAGGTAACCCTACAGTACACCCATCTTCATACTGTCCGCAATCTTATAACAGAAGTAAGCGTGCGGTGTTTATCTGCCCTTTACACCGAAGCAAATGAGCCGCAGATAAGTAATTTAATGCAAGAATCCGATCTTCAACACTTAATTAAGAGTCTGTATGGGGTGCAGTTATCGCCTTCTTGTCTTCTGAATATACTATGATTACTTTTTTAATGTCTCCTGTAAATCTAAAATGTCAATGTAAATTGGCGGCAGAAAGGGAACAAGTACCGTTTCTATCGTACCTTCTTTAATTTCTGTGGAGAGTGGATCCTGGTACGAGTACATCACTTCGTCAGCGCTTCTGCAGCTCCTGATAGTGCTCTCGCATTTGAAGGCGTACACGAACGCAGTGCAGTTCTTACGCCGCTCCGAGAATGCTTTTGTGATACTAAATTTGCGACAAGGAAATTGCAATTTACTTTTACTCATGGAGCTGAGCCCTTCTTGAGGAGCCGTCAATTCTGCAGCTACTCAAGAATATCCCAGCATTTTATGGAACCCAAAGGTTCATTACCGTGTTCACTAGAGCCCTCCACTGGGCCCTATCCTGAGCTAGATCGGTCCAATCCATGCCATTTCATTCTATCTCTCTAAGATCCATTTTAATATTGTCCACCCACCTACGCCTTTGTCTTCCCAATGGTCCTTTCCTTCTGGCTTTTCCACCAATATCGTATATGCATTCCTCTTCTCCCCCATTCGTGCTACATGTCCTGTCCACCTCATCCTTGAGGAAATTGCAGTATAACTTGAAAAATAAACAAATAAGATTAAGTAACTTCTGGTAAAAAGTAACAGGGAGCCGGCCCCGGTAGCCGCACTGTCTTTGCTCGCTCGGACGCTTGGATCATGGTTTCGAATCCCACTCAGGGCATGGATGTTTGGTCTGTGTATGAGTTTATTCTGTGTTTGTGTTGTCCTGTGTTTAGGTAGAGGTCTTGCGACTAGCTGATCACTCGTCCAAGCAGTCCGACCGTCTGTAAAATTGATTACGGAACTGAATATGAGACCTGGGCCCTGAGTGGGGGTGGAAAAGCCATTGAATAAAAGTACTAACAGGGCAATATCTCAGAAAATTACAATTGCAGTTGAATATAAGAGCTCACACATTGAACTCATTAACGACGTCTGTCTGACGCATCGCACTGAAGAATCTCTCGCTAGAGTCTCACAAATCTCGGACTGATCTCTACTCAGATGGAGCGAGAGGACACGGAGGAGAGGATTGTCAGTTCGACACAGGAATTCGGTTGTCTAATTCATGAAGACAAAAACAAAATATTAGGGCTTAAAACGGATAATATTTGCACCTCATAGAGACCCATTCAGCTTTACTATTCACCAACATTTTCACTTTGCAGGAGTCAGATGTCTTACTGAAAAGTGTTCCAGTCTCCATATACAACGTTACAAATGGGAAATAGATATATCATAAACTCTTTCCCAGTTCAATAATTGCTGGATCTTCCTCTGTTCACAGGAGAGTACTTGTGCTGATAAATGCTTTGGCAGACAGCAATGTAAATATTTGCATGTCATTGGCAGAATAATACTTCTGCATGTGCGTTATGGAGCTTGCTTTGTCTGGAACATGGATTGTGCAGGCCCATTTGTTATGTGAACCAACACTGTAGCAAATATTTATACTGTCCATCGCACTCCTGCTGTTTGTGTTTGTCTCCAGGTTTTTAGTCATCTTTCCTTACTTTATAGCTTACGGTAACATCATATTGTGGACCCGTACATGAGAACTTGTCTTCCCTACTCATATCAGATTATTTCAGAGTTTTATTAAACATGGTGTAGTAATTTGCATCTTCAAACCTTATAACTTTCGTAAGAGTTAATTGTTGGTTATGGTCTCCGGTTCGCCTATAAAGGAGTTTATAAACAACCATAAATAGAAGAAAGTAGTCTTCTGGGATCTGGCGCCGTGTATTCTTGGTTTTAACCGACGTTTCGGAGGAACGCATCGCCTCCATCTTCAGGGCAGGTGAATCGCGATGCGAATACAGAGAGCAGTAGCTGCATTGCAGAACTAACCGTCTGGCATGCATTTTTATTTAACCATATTCTAAAAACTTAAATAAGGAAAACAGTTTGATAAACGTGTACATTTTAATGGCCCCTCTCATAACTTCCTGCAGATTTGGACTTCAGCACTGAAGTAACACCACCTGCACAGTTCTACAGAACAGATCTGGGACATCCGTCTCTTCTCTCCCTATATATATATATACCGCATGCGGTAGCGTAGTTGGTTGAGGCACTATGCTACAAGCTGGAAGGTCGCGGGATTGAATCCCGTTGAGGTGAAATTTTTCAATTGACCTAATCCTTCCAGCCGCATTATGGCCCTGGGGTCGACTCAGCCTCTAACAGAAATGAGTACCAGGAATATTCTTTGGGGTAAAGGGCGGCCGGCGTGTAAGGCTGACAACCTTATCACTAGGGCCCGGATTTCTATGACATGTCATATTTTTTTCCTAGGGTTTATTCATATTTTTAAATGTAATTATGCATGTATCCAGTCATTCTTATTGAAATTATGTCGTTTTTATTGTGCATATAAATGCATATTTTAGAGTTTTATTGGTTTTACAGCATATTTTGGCATAATTTTGAAATAAGGTCATATTTTGTCATTTTAGAAACGATTCTTTGATATAATGTAAAATTTCGGTTCCATAATGTTTAGTATTACAAAATAAATTCCAGGCTGGACTGTTGCTTCAATGTGGAATAGAGTTCAAGTACATGAAGTTCGTATTAAAAACCATATTTTTGACTGGGCTGTACTTGCAGTTACAAAGGCGAAAATTTGTGAAATGCAGCATTTATGACCTGGCAAGCCGGCTTTTCCCAGTCGAGGCGTGAGGGAGGCAAGTGTAACGGGTATTTTCCTATTGTACTCCGTCTTACTATAAGGTATATACATCCCATTCTTTCTTGGAGGGCTTAGAAGTATTCTATTTATATATGTGGAGGGCGTTATAAGACTTCAGTTTGACCTTACAATGCCTAAAGTGAGTACATGTAGTTCAAGGAGCGCAAGGTTGCGTAGTTTTGTACAGGAGTTTGGTGATAAAGTGTTTAGTACCGATGGCAAGATATTTTATTGTAAGTTGTGTGGCGTGAAAGTTACGGCAGAAAAGCGATTTACTGTGCAGCAGCATTGTAAAACTTTTAAACATGGTAAATGTTTAAGCAGATTATCTACAAAGGATAGCAGACAAAGTTTGTTGTTTAAAAACAGTTCCACTAATTCTTCTTCTTCTTCTTCACCTTCTTAAATTAACAATGGGTCGGAATTTTCGAAGGATTGTGTCAGTGGATGGCATCTTCGAATATTCCATTAGAGAAATTGCATAATCAGCACTTCAGACAATTTTTGGAGACATACACTAGTCATCCTATCCCAAGTGAATCGACGTTAAGAAAGAATTATCTTTCTACATGTTATGAAGATATGTTAAATAAGATTCGAACATCTGTTGCTGACAACAAGATATGGGTTTCCTTGGACGAGACTTCTGACGTAGATGGGCGGTATATTGCGAATGTTATAGTTGGGACCCTGAAACAAGATCAACCTGGAGAG